>NC_069505.1:641305853-641605853 GCF_027579735.1 Bombina bombina | reverse complement strand
CTCTGACCTTCCAACCGGAACCGGCATTGAAACCAAAGAGTCGAGCCGCAACTACTTTCCAACGGAACATAGAAACTTTCACCACTACCATCGTCGAGGGGCCGTGGATCTATCCACAGCTAAGTTAACAACGCATAAAACATTGACAATATCTGGACGGTATTACACCCAATTGTTGTTGCACTTATCTGGACAGTAACATTATAGTGCAACATTGTTACCCCCGCACAGTAATTCATATTTCGCTTTTTTGTAGCCAAAGTTATGACCGCTTTGTTTTTAAACTTGATATATTAATGTATTAACTGCTTATTTTGTATTTTTGATGCCGGCATCTATTTTTAATCACTATTGACTGCTATAAATATTTTATATATCCATTTATACCGAATATTGCATTATTGTTCATATTATAGTACCTTATCTCAATTGCTATTTTTTAGCGCGTTCCCATATCCCCTTGTTCTCTAATCACCTTGGTATGTTGTTAGGAGGTACAATTACTTTTTGGGAATAGCTTTTTGAGTTGAGTGTTGTATCGTTAACAATATTCTACCAGCAACTACTGGAAGACAGACGAGAGATGTTCTCCACTGTCCCTGGGTACACCACAGTGGCAACACACTGTAATGCTCGTGGGATATTCCACTATCAAACTGAACTCGGCCAGTAGTCTTGTTATGCCAGAATGATAGGGAATATCCCAGAGCAGAGAAAGTTCGCAAGATGAGGTAAGCGGCACTCAACACTGGCAGGACAATCCTTGGCGGCAACAGGCAGGAAATCAGAGAAAGGCAGTCCAGAGGTAAACCACTAGGATGATCAGGCAGGCAGGGTTTAAGCAACAGTAAGGCAGTCCAGAGGTAAACCACTAGGATGGTTAGGCAGGCAGGGTTTGGAAACAGAGAGGCAATCAAGAGCAAAGGGGTTAATCAAGCTGAGTAGTCAGACAGGTAGGGTTCAGCAATAGTATATCAATCCAGCAGTTAAGGGGTAAACAGGCAGAGTGGTCAGACAAGCAGAAGTCAGCAACAATATAACAGTGCAGCATACAGCAAATAATAACACCCAGGAGAACAGTAAGTAACACCTATACTTGGGCACAAGTGAATGTAAGTGAAGTACTTGCATAGCTGCAGGATTCGCTCCACAGGAGGAATCCAGACTGGCATCAGGAAGAGAGGGAGCATGCAGCAATGACATCACCACCGCACGCAGACAGGAGCCGACTCCCCCCCCTAGGCAACGAGCAGAACAGCAGGCACCACATCCCAAGCAACAGCTAGAGCGGCACAACATAGCCCCCCTCTCAAGGGTTTCCTCCGGGAACCAGAGTTGGCCTCAAAGGATGAATAGCATGGAATCTGGAGACCAAAGATGGAGCATGCATATCACAGGCAGGAAACCAGGAACGATCCGCCACAGGGTAACCCTTCCAATGTACCAGATACTGCAGTTGTCTGCATCTGTATCTGGAGTCCAGGATCTTAGCAACTTCATATTCAGGTTCACCACAGACCAGGAGCAGAGGAGGAGGAGCCGGGTATATCTATTCTTGATGTAAGGCTTGAGTAGTGAGATGTGAAAGACTGGATGTATGCGCAGGGTTTTGGGCAAGGCCACTTTGTAGGTAACAGGAGACAGTCTTTTCAGGACTTTGTAAGGACCGATAAACCTAGGCCCCAATTTGTAACAGGGTTGACGTAGACAAATATGTCAAGTAGAGACCCAAACACGTTCATCTCCCGAGATGGCACATACAGATGCTCTATGATGATCATCTGAACATAGCTGAGAGCGTATATGTTGCCAATGAGTGGTGAGTTCAGTAGCGTGTCGGTCTGCAGCAGGAACCCCAGGGGACTGAGCAGAAAGAGGGAAGACACAAGGTTGATACCCTGCTGCGGCTTGAAATGGAGAACATCGAAGAGAAGAGTGCCAATGAGTGTTTCTTGCCAGCTCAGCTAGGGGTAACAACACAGACCAGTTGGTATGGAGAGCATTGACAAAGTCTCTAATGGAGAGCATTGACAAAGTCTCTAAGGCAGGCCTCAAGATCCTGATTTACTCTCTCAGTTAGTCCATTGGTCTGAGGATGGTAGCCAGACGACAAGGAAACAGTGGTTCCAATCAACTTACAAAAGGTTCTCCAAAAGATAGAGATGAACTGTGTACCTTTGTCGGAAATAATATGCCATGAAGTCGTACCACATGCAAGAGAAAAAGACGATAATTCTTAGGCAGAAGGCAGTTTTGTTAGGGGTACAAAATGAGCCTGTCTGGAAAAGCGATCCACGACAATCCAGATAACTGTATGGTGGTCAGAAGGAGGAAGGTCCACAATGAAATCCATTGTTATGTGTGTCCATGGTTGTTTGGGAATAGACAATGGTTGGAGAAAGCCGGGAGGCAAGGATTGGGGATTTTTGTTGGCAGCACAAGTTGTGCAGGCTTTCACATAATCCTGAGCGTCAGACTTCATAGTAGGCCACCATACGTTTTGGGAAAGATGCTTAAAAATCCTTGTCAAACCAGGATTTCCTGAGAGTTTACTATCATGAGCCCAGTACAGCACAGCAGTGCATAGGTTCAGAGGTACAAAAAGATATCGGAAGCCATGGGGGCTTCAGGAGGTTACTAGACTGGGCACGTTGCAGTCTTTGATGATGGGTGGTATTCAGTTGAGCAACCACACAGGAAGGAGGTATGATGTTTTCAATAGGAGCTTCAGAGGAATCACTTGAATGAGGAAACTGACAGGAAAGGGTGTCAGCCTTCTTGTTTTTGGTCCCAGGAAGATAAGAGACCTCAAAGTTAAAATGGGAAAAGAACAAGGCCCACCTGGCCTGTCAAGGATTGAGTCGATGAGCATTCTCTAGGTAAGTTAGATTCTTGTGGTCGGTGAAAATCTGAATGTGATTGGCGGTGCCTTCTAACCAATGACGCCATTCAGTCAAGGCCATCTTAATGGCTAAGAGTTCACGATTACCCATATTGTAATTCCTCTCTGCAGGAGTAAAGCGCTTGGAAAAAAGCTACAGGGTGCGACTTGGAGGTTAAAGGATCCCTTTGGGTTAGAACTGCTCCAGCCCCTATCTTGGAGGCATCAACCTCTAAAGTGAACTGTAGGTCAGAATCAGGATGGCAGAGCACAGGAGCAGAACAGAAAGCCTTTTTTAGATGAGTGAAGGCATATATGGCTTCAGGAGGCCAATGTTTACAGTCTTTGTTCCGTTTTGTCAGTTCCATGAGTGGAGCGACTGTTTTGAGAAAAGTTCTTTATAAACTTTCGGTAATAATTGGAGAACCCCAAGAATCTCTGTAATTTCTTTAATGAAGTAGGTTGAGGCCATTCTAAAACTGCGGTGAGTTTAGCAGGACCCATGGTGGTTTACCCCTGAACTGCCTTTCCCTGATTTTCTGCCTGTTGCCACCGAGGACTATCCTGCCTGTGGTGAGTGCCGCTTACCTCATCTTGCAAACTTTCTCTGCTCTGGGATATTCCCTATCATTCTGGCTCGACTCCAGGATAACAAGACTACTGGCCGAGTTCTGTCTGATAGTGGAATATCCCACAAGCATTACATTATACTCGGGCCGTGGAGCCAAATGAGGTAGCAAGAGCGGTTTATCTTCAGGGACAGATGTTGGTAACTCATACCACACAGTTGCAGAGTGTGGATTCTAAACTAGAGGCTATAACCGCTCAAAACTCTGCACTAGTTGCAGCAAGGAATACTGCTCCTGTTGTTGTACCACCAGTCTGTGCTCCTAGTACTGCGGCTTCTTCCCCCTACTTCTGGAACAATTCCCCGGATACCATTGCCTGACAAACATGAAGGTACTACTGATTGTAGGGGTTTTCTTAACCAGTGCAGGCTGCACTTCCGTAACGATCCTTGCACCTTTCAGTCTCACCAATTAAGGGTCACCTTTGTTGTTTCCTTACTGAAAGACAAGGCCCTAGTCTGGGTCTCTCTCCTTTTTGGAACAGAACGCTCCACTCCTGCATAATGCTGATGCTTTCATTTCTGCATTATCTTCTGTGTTTGGGACTTCTGGCTGAACTTCTGCTGCAGAAATTTCTCTCCTGGATCTCCGCCAGGGCAATAGAACTGTGATACAATTCGCCATCGAGTTTCGCACCTTGGCACTTGAAACCACTTGGGATGGCAGTGTTCTCAAGACAGCCTTTATGAGGGGTCTGCATGAACGCATTAAAGATGAACTCACTTATCGTGATATTCCTTCTTCTTTGGATGACTTTATAACACTTTGCATCAGTCTGGACTCTTGCTTCCAGGAGAGACAAGCCAATAGAGACAGAACTCGGAGGGTCCTTCCCTCCCGTCCTTCTATTCGTCCGGGTTCTGCAGTATCCTCTACCCCTTCAACAGCTCCAGTTACCCCAGTAGAGGAACCCATGGATCTCTCCTCCTTCAAAGCTTTAGAGTCTGAAGGACAGAGAAGAAGATTGAGACTATGCTTTTATTGTGGATCTAACACCCACCAACTAAAGAATTGTGACATTCGGCTGGGAAAAGCCAATGCTTAGGGGATAACACTGGGGTACCTCTAAGCATGATCACTACTAAATCCCCTCACTCCTCTCGGATTCTGGTACCTGTAACCCTTACCTTTCTTCAGAATGCTGTCCACACTCAAGCATTCATTGATTCAGGGGCAGCTGGAAACTTTCTGAATCACCATTTTATGATTCAAGCTGACTTGCCTCTCGGCAGAAAAGACATTTTCTCAAAATAACTACTCTGGATGGCACCCCCCTTGGTTCAGGGTGGATCCATTTTGAGTCAGCAGCCCTGACCCTGACTGTGGGAGTCCTTCATACTGAACAGCTGCAGTTCGAGGTCATTCATTCCCCAGCACAGCCTATCATCCTTGGTCTTCCTTGGCTTCGTATACACAATCCACAGTTTGACTGGGCTGAAGGACAACTGGCCTCCTGGGGTACCTCTCTGCTCTGCATCCCCATAGCCAGTATACAGACTCCTCCAAACCTTCCCTCAGTATATGCAGACTTCGCAGATGTGTTTGAGAAAAAAGCAGCCGACGTGCTGCCACCCCACCATCCTTATGACTGCAAAATTTACCTCTTTCCTGGAGCCCCACTTCCTAAATGGAGGACTTATCCTCTCTCCGAAGCTGAAACCAAATCCATGGAGGAGTATAGCTAAAGGTTTCATTCGCCCTTCCTCCTCTCCTGCTGGGGCAGGCTTCTTTTTCGTCAGTAAGAAGGATGGTGGGCTCAGACCCTGCATCGACTACAGGGCCTTGAACAACAGAACTATCAAGAATTGCTATCATATTCCTTTGATCACTGAACTCTATGACTCCCTCCAGAATGCTCGCTTCTTCACCAAGCTGGACTTGCATGGGGCATACAATCTGATCCGTATCTTCCCAGGCCACAAATAGAAGATCGCTTTTAACACAAGATCAGGGCATTACGAATACCTCATAATGCCTTTTGGGCTGTGTAACGCCCCTACAGTCATCCAGGCATTTGTCAACTATGTCTTTCGGGACCTCCTCAATCACACTGTCTCCTCAATCCCACTGTCATTGTCTACCTGGATGACATCATTATTTTCTTATTCCACTCTGGAGGAGTATCATAAGCATGTGAGACAGGTACTTCAACGTCTCAGAGACAATTCTTTGGTAGCCAAACTAGTTCAGATCCAGTTCCTTGGTTATGTCATCTCGAAAGAAGGTTTTGCCATGGATCCTGCTAAACTCACCGCAGTTTTAGGATTGGCCTCAACCTACTTCATTAAAGGAATTACAGAGATTCTTAGAGTTCTCCAATTAATACCGCAAGTTTATAAAGAACTTTTCTCAAACAGTCACTCCTCTCACAGAATTGACAAAACGGAGCAAAGACTGTAAACATTGGCCCCCTGAGGCCATATATGCCTTCACTCGTCTAAAAAAGGCTTTCTGTTCTGCTCCTGTGCTCTGCCATCCTGATCCTGACCTACAGTTCACTTTAGTTGAAATAAATCTTTATTGAAGGCAACAATCTTTTAAAGACAGTACATCAAGGTATTAATCAAATTTGACATCCGTAAGGCACAAAATTACAAGTTTTAGAAGCTTACATTCCTTTAGGTGCCCCCCGTCCTGTACAACCCCGGTAAAAGTGAGATAGACGTTGTGACTGACCATACATAGTATATCACTGTTTATATGCTTTGCCCTTTTTATACATTTTTATAAAACCATAATAGTGAATTCCCCATAATATAAACACAGAAAAAAAACTAACTTCATAACTGTGGTACTAGTAGTGAGCAACTTTTGCTTTGATCAATTTTTGTCTAGACTCTGATAGGTCCTGTATAGAAATAAAATCCAACAGTTGAGTCTAGTCTACCCAAGAAGGTGTGGTCCCAGTCTCCCTCCTGATTTTTAATTAAGAGTTCCCTTGTTTGCCGTATATATAGTCATACTCTTGCTCATTCATTATCCAGTAAAACCTACAGTTCACTTTAGAGGTTGATGCCTCCGAGATAGGGTCTGGAGCAGTTCAAACCCAAAGGGATCCTTTAACCTGCAAGTCGCACCCTATAACCTGCAAGTCGCACCCTGTAGCCTTTTTTTCCAAAAGCTTTACTCCTGCAGAGAGGAATTATGATGTGGGTAATCGTGAACTCTTAGCCATTAAGATAGCCTTGACTGTATGGCATCATTGGTTATATATGTTGGTATATATAGGTTATAAAATTATTTATTATCTCAGCAATAACCTCCAATTAAAATGTATATACGTAACAATATTTATTAAAATCAATATTTATTCCTTCCTTAATTCTAGTGAGTGGGGTGTGTTAAACTGAGCGCTATAGAGTCCTAAAGCTCTCCTCCTAAAAAGTCCCCTAGCGGGCTTGGAGAAGTGAAAATATGGGTATCGGAGGGAGCGCTTAAAGCTTAATAGGAAGTATAAGAGAAAGGCATATAACTATGATGATTAAAAAATACTTTAGTTAAAATTTAATACAACCAATAGTAACATAGCAATTTAAACAGTTAAAAGTAGCATGGATCCATGGTACATACAAATATACAGAGTTAGATATGCTAAAAACAAAAAGCAAATGACATCTCACTGTAGCAGTGTATAGATCTGAAACAATTTCAGCAAAAGGTAGCAGTAGCGGTAAACAGTAAACAACAAGTGCAATGTGGTGCAATGTAAATGTCTATGACACGAATAGGTACCTATATATCCAAAAACTCCAAAACGTTGGTCCAAATGTGAATCCAAAATGAAAAAACTGTGAATCCAAAAGAAAGTGTGTGATAGTGAGTCTCAAAAACGTCTCTCAAATTAAGTCTCTAAAATGATCCAATCCTCAAATAAACGGGTGTTCAAAATTCAAAAAATATGTAGCAATCAAATAGTGACAAATGTCGTGGTGAAAGGTTTCAAAAAGGATATATATTCTGTGTATCCAAACATAAAAATGTATCCAGTGGAAAAAATGTGAAAATCAACCTAAAATGGTGTCAATGGCTAAAATCCAATAGGACCAATATAAAAGTTCTTGACCAGTATGTCTGTCTACGCGTTTCAGCCTATATCAAGGCCTTTCTAGATTAGTTAACTTTATAGACACCTTGAATTATATTTATGTAGAAACTAGATTATGAATCAATTATACACATAAATATAATGCAAGGTGTCTATAAAGTTAACTAATCAGCAAAAGACCAAAGACCCATGTTCTCCTGTGCATCAGGCTTTTATGTCAAGTCATAAAGCCCACCTCTATTCTAAACATTGGTGAATATTCAGATATGCCCTTACCGAAGCTGAACATCTCATTGGGTCACTGGGAATGTATGGTTATTTGATACTACAATCTCCCCTGGCTGCAATGCTCACACAAACCACCAGAGGGCAACATACAACCAGAAATGTAGACTCTCCATCAATACTGCTAACAGTTTAATATCCAACCCCTATGGTGTTTATTAAATACAAACAAACAATGTATGGGATTATTTTATACTATTTAATCTCAGTATTTCCATACTAAACATAATATACTACTTATAATATTTTAGAAGATGCTTTTAAAGATACATTTTTATGAGTGGACTAATAGTATGAATCAATAAAATATATATGTTTAGCTGACTTATTTTGTATATCAGTTCATTTGATATACTGGTACATATTTAATTTCCTAGTCACATCTTATATCATAGACATACATGAGCATTATAGTTATTTATTAATACATGTCTCAACAGTGTTTAAGACATGGGCTCAAAATCTATTATGCATGTATATGTTAACTTTTAGTATCTTATTTAGAAACCTCATCTTCACATCAGGTTCTTCCCTGTAATGTTCATTGGATTTCTGGAAAACAAAGAAAAATGTAATAAATAAATTGGTTAAATATTTTTAATTGACTATATAGGTACTTATTAAATTAAGCAAATACTTATCTAATATAGTATAATTAGGCATTTCTCTCAGATCCACAAATATATATATTTATACAATACTAAGGTACACCATAACTGAAAATTATACATAAGTTGTACCCAATTTTGATGCTTTCAATTTCCCCATATTGCCAAGGGCATTTGGAGTTTCACTATCTGGGGTTTGTGTATTCAACTCAGCATAGGGTAATTCACTTTTGCATGCAAAGCGGTTTACTTCCATGAAAATCTGTTTTTTGTGCATACACTTGTGCTTCAAAGAGCTGAATATTGTAGACCTCTTGGCTGCTTATCCACAGGGGTCCCTGTAATCTAAGTGATACATTTCTTAGGCTAATTTAATTTAGAGATTTCAATCTGGTAAAACTATACAACAATAATTCTTTAGAAAATTACCTCTCTTCTGAGACCGTGATCAAAGGCTCTTGAAATATGACATTATCTCTTATAGTTTTGGACCAATTTAACACCTAGATGATAAGAGTTACATCCTCTGAAATCTTGGTATATTCAAATACCAGTTCAGACTGAGCGACTGTTGTCTACAGGGGATCTGTAACTCTGTAACTTCATTACACATCTTGGGCAGGAAACTCCATATATGAGTATTCAAACTTGAGAGTGTCATATGCTAAGATTACTTTTAAAGCAATCCCTTTGATTAATTGGGACAAAGGTTTGCAATGCATCCTTGAAAAATAAAAAAAAGGGGGTTTGTGTTACAAACAGCTTCATATATAAATGAATACTTGGTCTTATTTATATATTGGCAGAAAGAGAACTAAAGGGAATTGATAAGCGCTGTTTCCATTAGAAAGAATACATAAATGAAACACATACTGTATATATCAATGGATATACAAAAGATGAAAGGTTGAAATGTTTGAATGTGAATCTGAGCACATATAACTAAATATTGATAATGGAGTTAAAAGGAAACTTGTAGTAGATGAATAATCATTGTAGATATAAAGTCAGATAATAAATCCTCTATACAATATTCTAGACAATATTTCCAATTGTCCCTCTTATATGAGCATATGTACTTGCTTTGTGTATATATATATCTATATTTCCCACTTACAACATATAACCTCAGTGCTATGAAGTAAGATATTTGCACTGCAGTGGGGCACTTCTGTGGCATATACTGTTGTCTGAATAAATGCAACCGACTCCCCTCTTGTTATATGGTAGGCTTCCAGATTATCCGTATGGATCAGTGTCTTTCCTGCCTCTCAGATATGGAATCCTTTTTTAGAGTGTGGTAGAGCTCCCAAAGATTTTTCTCCCAAAGTTGGAAATATGAAAAGAAAAGAAAAAGCCACAAAATAGTGTGATACAGTTTACAACAACACACTTTATTCACAATAAAAACAATAAAATGCCTGCTTACATTTAATGTCCTCAAACAAATATGAGGTATTGTTTACAGCCTTAATAAGCAGCTTACAGAGACAAGTGTCCAGTCACTTTTAAAGATTTCCGGTGCCTCCAAATAAGCGTAAGCAGTTCAAGAAAACCAGATCATCCGGTATAAAACAATCAGAGCTTGGTTTGTCTAACGCATTTCAAAGGATTACTTTATAAAATGTCCTTTTTCAGAGACTGTACGTAAATGAGCGGCTGAGCTATTTTAAGAGACATATTGCGATCTATGAGAATTCCCTCATTGCTGCTACTATTAGTTGAAATAATCACGTGCTCTCACACACCTTCTCTTACGTTAGTGCATCGCCCTAATTAGCTGTTACGGGAGCAAGTGATGTACCAGCACTGAATACAGCTGATCGAAAGTGATATGCCTGTCAGTGGGAGAACCTTTCCGTAAAAATAGGATTACATATACCCAAAACGATGTACCTTATCACTAAGAACTTTAAACATAGCTATTTTTTAAAACCATTTTGTGTGACCCATTAGGACACATATATAAAAAAGTAACCATTATATTGTAACAGAGAAAAAATCTGAGGTAATATGTCATAAGATATCTGTTACAATATAATGGTTACTTTTTTATATATGTGTCCTAATGGGTCACATAAAATGGTTTTAAAAATAGCTATGTTTAAAGTTCTTAGTGATAAGGTACATCATTTAAGGTATATGCAATCCAATTTTTACGGAAAGGTTCTCCCACTGACAGGCATATCGCTTTCGATCAGCTGTATTCAGTGCTGGTACATCATGTGCTCCCGTAATAACCAATTAGGGCGACGCACTGACGTAAGGGAAGGTGTGTGAGAGCATGTGATTATTTCAACCAATAGTAGCAGCAATGAGGGAATTCTCATAGATCGCGATATGCCTTCTAAAATAGCTCAGCCGCTCAATTACGTATCAGTCTCTGAAGATTAATCCTTTGAAACGCGTTAGACAAACCAAGCTCTGATTTATACCGGATGATCCGGTTTTCTTGAACTGTTTACGCTTATTTGGAGGCACCGGTAATCTTTAAAATGACTGGACACTTGTCTCTATAAGCTGCCTCTTAAGACTGTAACAATACCTCATATTTGTTTGAGGACATTAAATATAAGCAGACATTTTATTATTTTTATTGTGAATAAAGTGTGTTGTTGTAAACTGTATCACACTATTTTGCGGCTTTTTCTTTTCATACTTCCAACTTTGGAAGAAAAATCTTTGGGAGCTCTACCACACTCTGAAAAAGGATTCCATATCCGAGAGGCAGGAAAGACACTGAATCATACGGAAAATGTGGAAGCCTACCATATACAAAGAGGGGAGTCGGTTGCATTTATTCAGACAACAGTGTATATGCCATGGAAGTGCCCCCCTGCAGTACGAACATCTTACCTCATAGGATTGAGGTTATATCTTGTAAGTAGGAAATATAGATATATATACATATATACACGAAGCAAGTAAATATGCTCATGTAAGAGGGACATTGGAAATATCGTCTAAAATATTGTATAGAGGATTTTTTATCTGATTTTATATCTACAATGATTATTCATCTACTACAAGTTTCCTTTTAACTCCATTGTCAATATTTAGTTATATGTGCTCAGATTCACATTCCAACATTTCAACCTTTCATCTTTTGTATATCCATTGATATATATGTGTTTCATTTATGTATTCTTTCTAATAGAAACAGCACTTATAAATTCCCTTTAGTTCTCTTTCTGCCAATTTTTATTTGAGAGTATTTGCTGGAGTATTCTATTCCTGTATATACCTTCTCCTAAAGGGATAGCGGCTTACGTTTCTATTTATTGTTGGATGAACAATTGCAATCCAGTTTCCTTTTTTGGTTCCCTTTTTTAGTCATATATACAGGGAGTGCAGAATAATTAGGCAAATGAGTATTTTGACCGCATCATCCTCTTTATGCATGTTGTCTTACTCCAAGCTGTATAGGCTCGAAAGCCTACTACCAATTAAGCATATTAGGTGATGTGCATCTCTGTAATGAGAAGGGGTGTGGTCTAATGACATCAACACCCTATATCAGGTGTGCATAATTATTAGGCAACTTCCTTTCCTTTGGCAAAATGGGTCAAAAGAAGGACTTGACAGGCTAAGAAAAGTCAAAAATAGTGAGATATCTTGCAGAGGGATGCAGCACTCTTAAAATTGCAAAGCTTCTGAAGCGTGATCATCGAACAATCAAGCGTTTCATTCAAAATAGTCAACAGGGTCGCAAGAAGCGTGTGGAAAAACCAAGGCACAAAATAACTGCCCATGAACTGAGAAAAGTCAAGCGTGCAGCTGCCAAGATGCCACTTGCCACCAGTTTGGCCATATTTCAGAGCTGCAACATCACTGGAGTGCCCAAAAGCACAAGGTGTGCAATACTCAGAGACATGGCCAAGGTAAGAAAGGCTGAAAGACGACCACCACTGAACAAGACACACAAGCTGAAACGTCAAGACTGGGCCAAGAAATATCTCAAGACTGATTTTTCTAAGGTTTTATAGACTGATGAAATGAGAGTGAGTCTTGATGGGCCAGATGGATGGGCCCGTGGCTGGATTGGTAATGGGCAGAGAGCTCCAGTCCGACTCAGACGCCAGCAAGGTGGAGGTGGAGTACTGGTTTGGGCTGGTATCATCAAAGATGAGCTTGTGAGGCCTTTTCGGGTTGAGGATGGAGTCAAGCTCAACTCCCAGTCCTACTGCCAGTTTCTGGAAGACACCTTCTTCAAGCAGTGGTACAGGAAGAAGTTTGCATCCTTCAAGAAAAACATGATTTTCATGCAGGACAATGCTCCATCACACGCGTCCAAGTACTCCACAGCGTGGCTGGCAAGAAAGGGTATAAAAGAAGAAAATCTAATGACATGGCCTCCTTGTTCACCTGATCTGAACCCCATTGAGAACCTGTGGTCCATCATCAAATGTGAGATTTACAAGGAGGGAAAACAGTACACCTCTCTGAACAGTGTCTGGGAGGCTGTGGTTGCTGCTGCACGCAATGTTGATGGTGAACAGATCAAAACACTGACAGAATCCATGGATGGCAGGCTTTTGAGTGTCCTTGCAAAGAAAGGTGGCTATATTGGTCACTGATTTGTTTTTGTTTTGTTTTTGAATGTCAGAAATGTATATTTGTGAATGTTGAGATGTTATATTGGTTTCACTGGTAAAAATAAATAATTGAAATGGGTATATATTTGTTTTTTGTTAAGTTGCCTAATAATTATGCACAGTAATAGTCACCTGCACACACAGATATCCCCCTAAAATAGCTATAACTAAAAACAAACTAAAAAATACTTCCAAAACTATTCAGCTTTGATATTAATGAGTTTTTTGGGTTCATTGAGAACATGGTTGTTGTTGTTCAATAATAAAATTAATCCTCAAAAATACAACTTGCCTAATAATTCTGCACTCCCTGTATATATATATATGACTCAGGAAAAGATTGCACTCACAGGGCTTCTTAAACAAGTAGTCAATATACTTTTAATGAAACTTTTTCGGGGATCTTGTCCTCTTCATCAGCAATATATATATATATATATATATATATATATATATATATATATATATATATATATATATATATATAATTTAATAACACTCACAGATATCCTGACATAAATCCCCCTTCCAATTTTAAATATATGTAGGACATATGTATTTGAATTGGCTTAAAGCTAATGGTACTTGGTGAGTGTACTGACAGTATGCGTCATAGACGGTCTTATTTTGAAGAGAGTCTGTTATTTTTTGATCCTCATATTTATGCTCTGTTAGCTAGGCATTTTTAAACTACAATACTTCTTAAGTGCTTTTAGGGGTATGACACTTCATTCTCCCTCTATGACTTGTAGTTGGGATCTAGGATGGCATGCTCGCAACTGGTTAATATGGATCCATTTATACATAAAAGTATCATTTTTAGGTATCCTAATTTTATAGGCAACTGGAGATATTTTGTCAGTAATGACAAAAGGACCCTTCCATGATGGAAGAAATGTCTTCTCCTTAACCTGATCTCTTCCAAAGTCATAAAGATAAACTTTATCATTAATTTCATATTCCCTTTTGGATGGTTTGAGATCATAATAGGTTTTAGCAGCAGCTGCAGCCTTCTCTATGTTCCTTTGAGAAAATGCAAAGGCCTATTGCAGTTGATTCCTTAAGTTCTCCACATATTGATGTGTATTGGCAGCATTTATCAAGCTCTGGTCTGATGTACGGTACAGTAGATGTTTAGGTAGAACCATTCTTCTACCAGTCATCAATTCAAAAGGTGACATCTTAGTAGCACTACTTGGAGTAGCTCTTAATGCCATTAGGACTATAGGTAATTTTACATCCCAGTCTTTACCTGTTTCACTCTCAAACTTTATGAGGATTTTAACAATGGACTGGTTATAAAGCTCTACACCACCACTAGAGGCAGCTCTAAATGCAATATGGAGCTTTCTTTTGACCCCTAGTATTTTCCATAGTTTGGCCATCACTTCACTAGTGAAGTGGGTTCCCCGATCGGATTCGATTCTCTGGGGTAAAGCAAATTTGGAAAACACGTGGTTGATGAGCAATGCTGCGCATGTTTCAGCACTATTATTAGGTGCACTGATGCACTCTACCCATTTAGTGAACAGGCATGTCACTGTTAACCTGTATCGGTTACCTCTTGATGACCTAGTTACTGGACCAATCAATTTGTATATCTGACCATGGCATTACCATCCCCTTTTTCTGCAATGGCGCTCTTTGCGTTGGCGCAGTGGGTTGGAACTGTGGACAGGTTAAACAACTTTGACAGTAGGTTTGAACATCCTTCAACATATGCGGCCAAAAGGCGTAGTCACGCAATATTTCATATGTTAATTTGGCACCACGATGTCCAGATGTGGGGGTATCATGGGCATGTTGAAGCATGAGACCTCTGAACTTTGTAGGTACCAACCATTGCTGGATGCCTGTTTTGGAGGTTCTAATTAACAAACCATCCTGTAACTTGAATTGTGATTTCGATTTCATTAAGATTCTAAAATCTTCCTTGCCATTACTTCCTTGTTTTCAGGATCTTCTATGGGTTTATAGAAGATACCTATAATGGGGTCTTCTCTTTGACTGGTGATCAGGTCCTTACTAGGAGAATCCTGACTCTATTGTACCAGGTTAGGCTCATTTTGTTGTTTAGCCTGGTTTCTGGTAATGGCTTCTACCTGAATTGCACCCATTAAGTGGTCAATATTAAGGAGTTCTCCATTTATGGCTCCTTGTTTGGCTAATGAATCTGAAAGATCATTGCCTTCCTTATCAGGACCTAGAATCCTGGAATGACCCATGGTCTTTTTCCAGTGTATGGTTAACCATTATAAACCACTAGATTATCAATCTCGCAGAACAACTTGCCATGTTTGACTGGTTTGTTGTTAGTTTTCTGCATGCCATTTCTTTTCCAAGTTGGCAGGTATTCAACAAAACTGTCACCCACATAATTTGAGTCAGTAAAGATCACAAATTCATGAATACCTTGTTCAATAGCCATCTCAATGGTTTTTAGAACAGCAGTTCTGCAACTTGACTGGATCTTGGTTCAATGTTGAAGCCTACAGAAATATTTGTGAATACATTCGCCCAAACTATACCAATGCCAGTGACTAATCTGCGCTCATTATCAATAGTGGCATGGTAAGCACAACCATCAACATATACCCAAGGTAATGTTTGACAATGGTCCTCATTGTATATTTTATTTGGGGAAAGCAATTGATCCTCCAGGAAATCATCTTCTAATAACTCTTCCCCATGATCTTTAGCAGTACAGTCATGGAGCTCGGCAAGCCCCTGTGCGACTGGATTCTTTTTGTTTTGCTTGTAGTGAATTTCTAAAGGCCAGCCTTGTAAGGAAAGAGTCCAAGCTGTTATGCGGCTATTGGACAGGTTCCCATCGCTTATTCTCTCAGATATAGCAAAGGCTATATCGCAGATATAGCAAAGGCTGGTGGGCCGTTTCTACAATCATTTTCTCGCCCTGTATATAGCTGCGGAAATTTTGCAGAGCCCATACAGTAGATAAGAGGGCTTTTTCGCAATCACTAAATTTTATTTCTACTGGGGATAAAGTTTTGCTTGCATAAGCAAAGACTTTGCTTAAATTATCATGCTGTTGGTATAAAACAGTACTCATGCTTATATCTGTGTAACCCGTCTCTAAGTAGAAAGGTTTACTCCCTTCAGTGTATGCTAAGCAAGGTGCTTGAGTGAGTTTCCTCTTCAGCTCTCTGATGGCTGCCTCTTGAGCCTCACTCCAGTGCCATTTCACATCCTTCTTTAGAAGAAGTAGCAGTGGTTTAGCTAATTCTGCATAATTATCAATAAATTTGCGAGAATAATTTGTCATACCCAGGAATGATCTCAATTCCTTTTAGTTAGTTTGTTTTTTAGAATTTATTATAGCTTCCACTTTTTCTGCTGAGGATTTAACCCTTCAGAAGTAACTTCATGTCCCAAGAAGTTTACACGAGTGCGGCACCATTGAGCTTTTTGTAGGCATATTTTGACACCTGCCCTTTTAATTTGGCTGAGGACGTGTTGGTTCTGCAATGTGTTTTTCAAAGTCTGTGCTTTTGATGAAAACGCCCCCCATCCAGTGCATCAGGCATAGCCTTATGCATGAATACAGCAAATTCATGTCCTGAATTTATGTATCCAACTGGGAGCCTTTGGAATGCATGCTGGACCTTTTGGAAGGAGAATGCAAGCTTATAGTGGTCCTCCTCATGTACCTTTATAGTCCAATATCCCTGTGCACAATCAATGGCAGCGAATATTTTGGATCCCTGCATCTGCGCTAGACACTGGTCGATATATGGCACAGGCCAGCCAGACATATACACTTGTTTGTCTAGCTATCTTAAGTCAGCACACAAGCGCCATTGTCTATTGGGCTTAAGAACACCTAGAATAGGATTGTTATAAGAGCTATGCACCTGTCTGATGATGCCCCTTTCTTCCAGGTTCTTTATGATTTCTGCAAGAGAATCATAGGAGGCTAAAGGAAGTCTGTATTGTTTACCAAAGACCGGTGGTGTATTGGGATCTGTCTGGATTCTTGCAATGTGCAGGTCTGTAGTCCCACAGTCATAAGAATCCATAGCAAAAATATCCTTGTATTCCATCAGGAGTTTTCATAGCTGTTGGCGTTCATCATCACTGGAACAGCCATTAGCTAAGGAGATTTGCTCTTCGACTATTTGCTGAAATCCTGGAAAGTTTTCAGGCTGTCCTATCTCATAGGCTTCTTACAACCTAGAGGTCAGATCCCCTTGATTATAATTTAGAAGAAGAAGAGGTGGAAAGTTCAGATGGGCAGACAGAGAGGAGGAGGAGACGAGTTGGAAGCAGGGGGAGGTCGTTGCAAGGAGCTAGTGGCACAGTCAGACAGCATGCATCGGCACCCGGGGTCAGCCAGACAGCACGCCAATCAACGCATGCTGTTGCCACCACCAGAATGCCGTCATTGCAGAGCTCAGCAGTGTGACATTTTTTTTGTGTGTCTGCCTCTGACAACAGCGATGCCATTTGCAACCTGTGCCAAAAGAAACTGAGTCATGGGAAGTCCAACACCCTCCTAGGTACAACTGCTTTGCGAAGGCACATGATCGCACATCACAAACGCCTATGGGATCAACACATGAGGACAAGCAGCACACAAACTCAAAGCCGCCATCCTCCTCCTGCTCCAGCATCTTCAGCCACGTCAACCACTGCTGTCCTCCTTGCCCCCTCTCAACCATCCGCCACTCCGTCTCTCGCCTTGAGCAGTTCCTGCTCATCTGCCCACAGTCAGGTGTCTGTCAAGGACATGTTTGAGCGTAAGAAGCCAATGTCACAAAGCCACCCCCTTGCCCGACAGCTGGCTTGTCTGAACTCTTAGCTCGCCAGCTTTTACCATACAAGCTGGTGGAGTCTGAGGCGTTCCAAAAATTTGTAGCTATTGGGACACCGCAGTGGAAGGTACCCGGCTGAAATTTCTTTGCACAAAAGGCAATCCCCAACCTGTACTCGATTGTGCAAAAGGAAGTAATGGCATGTCTGGCACACAGTGTTGGGGCAAGGGTCCATCTGACCATTGATAGCTGGTCTGCAAAGCATGGCCAGGGCAGGTATATCACCTACACTGTGCATTGGGTAAACCTGCTGACGGCTGCCAAGCATGGAATGCGTGGCTCTGCAGAGGAGTTGGTGACACCGCCACGACTTGCAGGCAGGCCTGCTGCCACCTCCTCTACTCCTCCTACTCCATCCTCTTCCATAACCTCCTCGGCTGAGTCCTCATCTGCTGCTGCGTCTTGCTCCGCATCAACGGCACCCCCCCAGCTCCCCAGGTACTATTCCACATCCCGGATACGGCAGTGTCACGCCGTCTTGGGGTTGACTTGCCTGAAAGCAGAGAGTCACACCGGACCAGCACTCCTGTCCGCCCTGAACGCACAGGTGGATCAGTGGCTGACTCCGCACCAACTGGAGATCGGCAAAGTGGTTTGTGACAATGGAAGAAATTAGTTGGCGGCATTGAATTTGGGCAAGTTGACACATGTGCCGTGCATGGCACATGTGTGTAATCTGATCGTACAACGTTTTGTGCATAAGTACCCAGGCTTACAGGACGTCCTGAAGCAGGCCAGGAAGGTGTGTGGCCATTTCAGGCGTTCCTACACGGCCATGGCGCACTTTTCAGATATCCAGTGGCGAAACAACATGCCAGTGAGGCGCTTAATTTGCGACAGCCCGACACGTTGGAATTCAACACTCCTAATGTTCGACCGCCTGATCTAACAAGAAAAAGCTGTTAACGACTATTTGTATGACCGGGGTGCTAGGACAGCCTCTGCGGAGCTGGGAATTTTTTTGCCACGTTACTGGACGCTCATGCGCAATGCCTGTAGGCTCATGCGTCCTTTTGAGGAGGTGACAAACCTAGTCCGTCGCACCGAAGGCACCATCAGCGACATCATACCATTTGTTTTCTTCCTGGAGTGTGCCCTGCGAAGAGTGCTGGATCAGGCCGTAGATGAGCGTGAAGAGGAAGAGTTGTGGTCACCATCACCACCAGAAACAGCCTTATCAGCATCACTTGCTGGACCTGCGGCAACGCTGGAAGAGGATTGTGAGGAAGAGGAGTCAGAGGAGGAATGTGGCTTTTTGAGGAGGAGGAGGAAGACCAACCACAACAGGCATCCCAGGGTGCTCGTTGTCACCTATCTGGTACCCGTGGTGTTGTACGTGGCTGGGGGGAAGAAGATACCTTCAGTGAGATCACTGAGGACGAGGAACGGGACATGAGTAGCTCGGCATCCAACCTTGTGCAAATGGGGTCTTTCATGCTGTCGTGCCTGTTGAGGGACTCTCGTATAAAAAGGCTGAAGGAGAACGACCTGTACTGGGTGTCCACGCTACTAGACCCCTGGTATAAGCATAAAGTGCCTGAAATGTTACTGAATTACCGCAAGTCGGAAAGGATGCAGCAGTTCCAAAATAAATTAAAAAGTATGCTTTACACAGCGTATAAGGGTGATGTCACAGCACAATGGGAATCTAACAGGAGAAGAGGTGAAAGTAATCCTCCTCCTCCCACGACCACGCCGGCAAGGACAGGACGCTTTACAGACGTGTTGTTGATGGAGGAGCTTTTTAAGTCCTACGCATCGCCACAGCCCTTCGGGGTCCACCCTCAGAGAACGACTCGACCGACAGGTAGCAGACTACCTCATCTTAACTGCAGATATCGACACTCTGAGGAGCGATGAGCCCCTTGACTACTGGGTGTGCAGGCTTGACCTGTGGCCTGAGCTATCCCAATTTGCGATCGAACTTCTGGCCTGCCCCGCTTCAAGTGTCCTGTTAGAAAGGACCTTTAGTGCAGCAGGAGGTATTGTCAATGAGAAGAGAAGTCGCCTAGGTCAAAAAAGTCTAGATTACCTCACCTTTATTAAGATGAATGAGGGATGGATCCCGAAGGGACTGACAGTGGGCGATACATTTGACTAAAAAAGGCCTGATGAGATGAGCTGCCTTGGGCTAAAAATGGTCCACACGCTGCTGTATTTTATCTCTGAATGCCGGATGACTTGTGTCACTTATCCGCCACCAACTAGGGTTGAAGCCGCAATGTTTTAGGGCACTTTCTGCCTGGGAAACAAACATCTACAGCAGCGGCTGCAACAATACCTAATTTTTCAGGCATGTGTACATGCCTAATTTTTCTGGCCTCTGGTGCTGCACTGTGGCTTCAAAAACCAAACCAAAAAAAAGGCACATAACAGGGATTAAACTGATAGGAATAGTACTACTTAACACACCACTCCTATCTAGTGGCACATTAGATTGCACGCGCAGTGCCCCAAATTTGAAGTAAGAGGACCGACCAAGCATCTTTTTCCATCTCCCGGTTCCTAAAATTGATGCCATATACATGTCCCCTGATAGGGGACGTAACGGGGATTAAACTGATAGGAATAGTACTACTTAACACACTTTATAATAACGCAGAGAGAGGCAACGCAGAGAGAGGAGTCTGAAGAAGAGGAGTCAGAGGAGGAAGGTGGCTTTGAGGAGGTGGAAGACCAAACACAGCAGGCATCCCAGGGGGCTTGTTGTCACCTTTCGGGGACCCTTGGTGTTGTACGTGGCTGGGTGGAGGAAGAGACCTTCAGTGACATCAGTGAGGACAAGGAACGGGACATGGCTAGCTTGGTATCCAACCTTGTGCAAATGGGGAGTTTGCGGTTGTGCAAATGGACTGTTTGCGGTTGTTTGTGGTGCGTTAAACGGGGAGTTTGGTCTGTCACTGTGAAGCAGGCATAACCGTTACACTACCTGATCGATACAACATCATACCTGATGTTTTAAAGCACGTTATTCCAAACAATTTAGGAATGTTAGGTGATTTATGCCCTTTATGGATTAAAACCAGACTCTGCATCAACTATGTAATTTTCCATGGGAGTTTTGCCATGGATCCCCCTCCGGCATGCCACAGTCCAGGTGTTAGTCCCCTTGAAACAACTTTTCCATCACTATTGTGGTCAGAAAGAGTCCCTGTGGGTTTTAAAATTCGCCTGCCTATTGAAGTCTATGGCGGTTCGCCCATTCTCAAACATTTGTGGAAGTTTGCGATCGCCGTTCGCGAACGCAAAATTTTAGGTTCGCAACATCACTAATATTAGTGTTTCAGAAGTTTTTCTGACCCCTCTTTACCTGTAAGGATAAGAGGAATTTATCAGCTCCAGCAGGGATTACAACATCTTTAGACACCTGCATATTCACAGCATATGGCATTTGCTGGTTTGATTTCAGGGCTGCGTTTTCATCCTGAAATATTTCAGGGTCCCCCTTTAACCTGCTCCAGAGGCAAAGGTTAATCAAATCTATTTGTATGGCATATCTATGTAAGAGATCATTGCCAATATATATTTGATTATGGGGAGTATTTAAAACTAAAAACGGTTGCTTTGCTGATTTATTACCTATGGAGATAGATAATAAACTTTTAGCATTTCCTGAAATGAATCTCCACCGCATCTGGCTTCTCTTCCACCACATGACAGTTATGTCTGGTGTGGGTTATGCTAGACCGCTCATAATTAATAGGTCTTTTGACTTGCGACCAAATTACATTATTTATGCAAACAATTATGGTTCTTAGTCGCCTAAGGAGATCATTACCAATGATTAAACGATCAGTTTGCAGATCCACTATAATGCCAGCGTGTCTTATTACCCTGTTCCCCAGCTTTAGCTTTAACCATGCCTTACCCCAAACTTTGAGAGAGTCACCCCCAACACCTATTAGTGAACCATCAAATTCCTTTAGTTTAGGTTTTTGGGGTGTTAGCTCCTTTAGCTGTGTGTAGTACCTGTGGGATAAAATAGTTGCTTGAGATCCAGTATCAATTAATCTCATTATAGGGTTAGTAACTGAATCCTGGAGCTAAGCACATACATAATATCTTCCTGCAGTTTCTACCATTTCACACATAAAATTAGCATGATTACACATCTGTGGGCTATGCCACAAGTTACCTGAATCCGCAACATTACCTGATGCAGAAGAATTTTCATTCTTACCAGTCACTTCCTCTATAATAGGGCTGACAGGGTTCTGCATCTGTGGGAATAAGGTTAGGGGACAATGCAAAAGAAGAGATTTGTTAGAGCTTCCAGACTGAGGCTGCCCGTCATCACAGCTAAACCGTACGTTTTTGGGCTGTAGGGAGAGAACATGATTAGTACCATTATTGACATTGATCATTTCATTTAGTATCTCTCTCCCCTCTCCCTCAGGTAATACCAGAGTATTTATGACTGCACCTGTGGCCCACTGCTTAGCCACTATCTGTACCCCTAAAAAAGGATTATTAGGGTGCTGAGCCATCAAATCTTGATTAATATGAGTAAATAGTGTACATAATTGATTTAACTGCGTACTGAGTTGGCCCACTTGATTATACAAGCTATTCCTACCCCTGGGCTTACCTTTTGAGGCCTCAGAATAATGATTCCTGCAATGTCGGGAACCCTCAGAATCATAGCCATCATTTCTATTTTGACGTGGTGGTCTTTGGGGTTCAACTTGTTCAGCATTAATATCTTGGGGAGCACCATTGTTACGGTTGCCTCCAGGCTGGCTGGAAGTTGGACCGTAGAAAAGGATGCTCCTAGCGCTCACCAAAGGAGCAGCAGCACCGTGGACACTCTAACTGCTGCGTAGCCACCATAAGTAACGCAGACTCCACGAACCACCGCTGCTGGGCTGGTATCTCGCCATCTGCTCTGCGCCCTGGACCTACGACCAGGCTCCAGTAGGTGAACCTCTTCCTTCTGTAGCAATCCCCGTAGCTAAGGGAGTATGAAAAGCATAGCAATCCCTGTAGTGATTATAGCTGAAGCTGTCCCCTACAAACATGAGTCAAAGCTGCAAGTTAGAGGGTCAGAAATAGGTCTCATGTGCTGGAGCACACAGCCTGCTTTTATTCAGGTTACATGCAAACAGGACACTCTCAGGGGGAGGCATAAAATCCCCCATCACACATTTGATATTAGATAGAGAGACACTCCCTTTGACAGGCCACAACATTACTTCAGCAGATAACATTTTACACACAATAAAACAATGCAGTCCACCTTATCACTACTAGAAGTCTGATTAGACAATGGGAAAGTTTATCACTAAACTTAATTAGAGCTGATCCCAGCAAACTTGTATTTAGAATGCTTCTTGAAGCTGAACAAAGTTATCTCTGTAGTTCTGACCGAAGGGTCTGTCACATAGCACTTAATGGCACACAATGAAACTGAACCAAGTGGGAGAAAGCCAGGGACAAGTCATTTCACAGGTCTGGGGACATAGTCTTAAAGGGGCATTGTTCACCAAAGTCACAATATGTCCCCAGACGGTTCTTAAAGGGCCATACACACCCAATAAAAGTTAATAAGTTTTCAGGGGAACAATCTTCCAGGGGCCATAGTCATGTGGAAGGAGGCTGGCAAATAGGCTTCTCCAAAATCCAGGGAAGCAGGGCAATTTTCCATTTAAAGGGCCAGTTACAAACAGCAGTTTGTAACATATCTCCCCTTTTGGAGGGAGACTAACCAGGCACCTGACCTTCTGCCGGTCAGTGCCCAAGTTAGTCTCGCAACCCACCCACAAATAATCGCTAGCAGCAAAGTAGCCCCCCCACAATACGTAGTACTGGCCTGTAAGTTCCAGGTTGCAGGATGAAAGTGCAGCATCCTCGGCCTTCCTGGCGCAGCTGGGCAAATAGCTGATGGTACTTGGGGGGCAGAGGCCAGCGGCACTCTGCCCTGGTGCCAGCGCTTCTGCTGGGGTGAGGGGTTTGCAGGCCAGTTCTTTAACAAGGACAAGGTCTGTAGGGCAGAGGCCAGCAGCGCTCTGTCCTGATGCCAGCTCTTCTGCTGGGGGAATTGGGGCATAGTCCTGCCCGGTGGCAAAGGGAACGTGGGGGTCAGTGGGGGCCAACATCTCCACTGTTAACCCTGGGCCCAAGTTAGGAGTTAGCTGGGGAGGGGGAGATTGGCTTACCTCCTCCTCCTGATACTCCGGCGGCCGTTGGGAAGGGAGGTCGATGCTCTCTGCTTCCTGTGGAACATGCTGCGGCTGGGGAGAGAGACCGGTTGTCTCCTCTCCCTGGAAGGCACACTCCGGCTGGGGAGGGAGGTCGATGCTCTCCCCTCCCTGTAGCTGGGTCTGTCGCTGGGGATCTGGGCCGCCTGCCCAGCATCCCTGTAGGGCCGGTAGAGAGACTGCGGTCCCATCTCCACCTGCCTGCTGGGGATCCTCCCAGGACCAGTCTATGAGGCCTGCTGCCTCTGGTATCTCTGGTTGGGGTTGGGGAAGGAGACCGGTTGTCTCTTCCCTCTGCACAGTATACTGCCGCTGGGGAGGGAGGTCGCTGCTCTCCTCTCCCTGTGGAACATGCTGCGGCTGGGGAGAGAGACCAGGTGTCCATACCCTCAAACTCCACAGTTGGCGCTCAAAGGCTCGTGCCGCTTCGTTCTCAGTAGCCAATTCCCGGATGAGGCGACTGACTACCTCCTGTGCAGGGTCTGGACCATATCGGACTAGCCGCCTCTTTACCTCTGGAACGAAATCAGCGCCCTCATAGCGACGGATCAGGTTGAGGTGCTCTTCACAGGGTTCTGACCAGTGTCTTGTCAGCTCCATGCTGCTGTAGGTAGGGACGCTGCGCAGTGGCTAGCGTTGCCCTCAATTACTCTCCTACGATACCAGTGCTGTTGTGGTGCTGCTCCTTGCACTAGGACGCGATCCCACCGCTGCCGCCAAATGTTACGGTTGCCTCCAGGCTGGCTGGAAGTTGGACCGTAGAAAAGGATGCTCCTAGCGCTCACCAAAGGAGCAACAGCACCGTGGACACTCTAACTGCTGCGTAGCCACCATAAGTAACGCAGACTCCACGAACCACCGCTGCTGGGCTGGTATCTCGCCGTCTGCTCTGCGCCCTGGACCTACGACCAGGCTCCAGTAGGTGAACCTCTTCCTTCTGTAGCAATCCCCGTAGCTAAGGGAGTATGAAAAGCATAGCAATCCCTGTAGTGATTATAGCTGAAGCTGTCCCCTACAAACATGAGTCAAAGCTGTAAGTTAGAGGGTCAGAAATAGGTCTCATGTGCTGGAGCACACAGCCTGCTTTTATTCAGGTTACATGCAAACAGGACACTCTCAGGGGGAGGCATAAAATCCCCCATCACACATTTGATATTAGATAGAGAGACACTCCCTTTGACAGGCCACAACATTACTTCAGCAGATAACATTTTACACACAATAAAACAATGCAGTCCACCTTATCACTACTAGAAGTCTGATTAGACAATGGGAAAGTTTATCACTAAACTTAATTAGAGCTGATCCCAGCAAACTTGTATTTAGAATGCTTCTTGAAGCTGAACAAAGTTATCTCTGTAGTTCTGACCGAAGGGTCTGTCACATAGCACTTAATGGCACACAATGAAACTGAACCAAGTGGGAGAAAGCCAGGGACAAGTCATTTCACAGGTCTGGGGACATAGTCTTAAAGGGGCATTGTTCACCAAATTCACAATATGTCCCCAGACGGTTCTTAAAGGGCCATACACACCCAATAAAAGTTAATAAGTTTTCAGGGGAACAATCTTCCAGGGGCCATAGTCATGTGGAAGGAGGCTGGCAAATAGGCTTCTCCAAAATCCAGGGAAACAGGGCAATTTTCCATTTAAAGGGCCAGTTACAAACAGCAGTTTGTAACAACCATTTATTTGGGGTGTCTGGTTACCCTGAGAGTATTTTAGCCACTTTTGGTATTTATTTTTACGGGGAAACCGATTACCTTGTGGGTGTTCATCTCTTTGGGGATAGCTATTTGTCTGGGAATGCCCCCCATTTTGAGTATATTCTCTCTGCACCTCAGCCCTTGCTGGGGGAGGAGCAGAGTCAAAATTTTGTGGGGAAGGCTTGTTTTCTTGGGCCACTTCCGCATAAGTTTTCTTTTTAGACTCTAAATTGAGGGGGCTAGGTGACACCCTAGTTTCTGCCACAATTTTGGGGCTGGGCCTTGGTTCCCTTTTAACCCCCTGTTCACCGGACTGCTGAATAGAGTATAACTTTGTACTCTCTTTGATCATCCAGTCCAATGAGCAGTTCTCATCAAAATCTCTAGCCAAATTAATTTTGATGTGCGTGGGCAATGCTTCATAAAACAGATTCACAAATTCTGAGCTTTCAAATATGGGGTAGTCTTCGGCCATACTTTATGCAATTTTTAGTGCAGAAAGGAATTCTATAGGGCTTTGATTGGCACCACATTTTAAACCATATACAGCTATTTTCGAAGCTGTTTTGGTGGGATATTGCCCGAACTTCTTTTTGCACTGTTGCTTTGTTTCACTCCAGGATTGAATATTCATATCCTTTAGTGAAGCAAAGAATTTGTGGTGTTTACCTTCAAATACCCAGGGTAGAAATTACATTTCTCTTGCAAGGTGTATCCAGTCCACGGATTCATCCTTACTTGTGGGATAGTCTCCTTCCCTACAGGAAGTGGCAAAGAGAGCACACAGCAGAGCTGTCCATATAGCTCCCCCCCTAGCTCCACCCCCCAGTCATTCTCTTTGCCGCGTTAACGCACTTGGAAGTGATTTTTGTAGGCCTCACAACTCCGGAGTAGAGTGGGAGAGGCCTAATTTTGCGCCTCAGATGCGCACTTAGAATTGAGAGACTGTTTCATGCTGCTTCACATGGAGGGTCCAGCTGCTGATTGAGGGCCTAGAAGAAGCTTTATTTCCCTAAAACTGATCCCTAAGGGCAGGTAGGGCCACAGTAGTAAGCTGTGGCAAGGTGCTGTAGTTTGTTAACCGGTTGTTGGCTTTAGGCTGCTCCGGTTTGGGCATTAAGGGGTTAATCGTTCTGAAACTTGCTGTGCAATCATATTAAATCCTTAGGTACATACTGTGAAAATTTCAAAAGGATTGGTGCATTTTTCACTGTTTTGTAAACTTGTGTGCTCTTGTTGGCTTTAGGCTGCTCCGGTTTGGGCATTAAGGGGTTAATCGTTCTGAAACTTGCTGTGCAATCTTATTCAAGCCTTAGGTACATACTGTGAAAATTTCAAAAGGATTGGTGCATTTTTCACTGTTTTGTAAAATTGTGTGCCCTTTTTATTTCTTAAAGTTACAGTAACTTTTTTATTTAAATTGTGTTTTTTATTTGATTAAAGTGTTTTCCAAGCTTGCTTGGGTATGCTACTAGTCTGTTAAACATGTCTGACACTAAGGAAAATCCTTGTTCAATGTGTTTAGAAGCCATGGTGGAACCCCCTCTCAGAATGTGTCCCAATTGCACTAATGTGTCTATACACTTTAAAGATCATATTGTTGCACTTCAAAATGTGGCCCAAGATTCTCAGACTGAAGGTAATGAGGATAGTCCGTCTACCTCTCCCCATGTGTCACAACCAGTTACGCCCGCACAAGCGACGCTTAGTGCCTCTAGTGCGTCTGCCCCTATTACATTACAACTACTAGCGACAGTTATGGATAATTCCCTTGCGGCCTTTCTATCCAAACTGCCAGTTTTTCCTACAAAGCGTGATAGCTCTTTTTTAAGAACAGATTATGAGCAGTCTGAAGCTTTGGTAGCCTTATCTGATGTACCCTCACAACGCTCTGAAATGGAGGTGAGGGATTTGATGTCTGAGGGAGAAATTTCCGATTCAGGAAAGGTTTCTCATCGGGCAGAGTCAGATTCATTAGCATTTAAATTTAAATTGGAACACCTCCGCGTTTTGCTCAGGGAGGTATTAGCTACTTTGGAGGATTGTGACCCTATGGTGGTCCCAGAGAAGTTGTGTAAAATGGACAAGTACCTAGAGGTTCCTGTATACACTGATGCATTTCCGATCCCTGAGAGGGTTGCAGATATTGTTACTAGGGAGTGGGATAGACCAGGTGTCCTTTTTGTCCCCCCACCTATTTTTACTAAATGTTCCCCATAACTGACCCTAGGCGGGACTCGTGACAGACGGTCCCTAAGGTAGAGGGGGCTGTTTCGACACTTGCTAAGCGCACAACCATACAATTGAAGACAGTTATGTTTTTAAAGATCCTATGGATAAAAAGTTAGAAGGTTTACTTAAGAAAATTTTTGTTCAACAAGGCTTTCTTCTCCAACCTATTGCCTGCATTGTTCCTGTAACTACTGCAGCGGCTTTCTGGTTTGAGGCGCTGGAGGAGTCGCTCCAGACGGAGTCCTCATATGACGAAATTATGGATAGAATTAAGGCCCTACAGCTGCAAAGCAAGAGGGTAACGCTCCACAGCCCTAGGCAACCTGGAAGCCTTATCAGGGCTGGAACAAGGGTAAACAGGCCAAAAAGCCTGCAGCTGCTACCAAGACAGCATGACGGGGTAGCCCCCGATCCGGAACCGGATCTAGTAGGGGGCAGACTTTCTCTCTTCGCTCAGGCCTGGGCAAGAGATGTTCTCGATCTCTGGGCTTTAGTGATTGTTACCCAGGGATATCTTCTAGAATTCAAGGACTCCCCTTCAAGGGGAAGGTTCCATTATTCTCGTCTGTCTACAGACACGACAAAGAAAGAGGCGTTCTTACGCTGTGTAGATGACCTACATACAATGGGAGTGTTCCACCCAGTTCCAATTGCGGAACAAGGGCTGGGGTTTTACTCAAACCTGTTTGTGGTTCCCAAAAAAGAAGGAACTTTCAGACCAATCCTGGATCTCAAATTTCTAAACAAATTCCTCAGAGTCTCATCATTTAAGATGGAGACCATTCGGACAATCTTACCTATGATCCAGGAAGGTCAATATATGACTACCATGGATCTAAAGGATGCGTACCTGCATATCCCAATCCACAAAGATCATCATCTGTTCCTCCGGTTCGCTTTTCTAGACAAGCATTATCAGTTCGTGGCTCTTCCATTCGGTTTATCCACTGCTCCCGGAATTTTCACAAAGGTGCTAGGGTCCCTTCTGGCGGTTCTAAGACCGCGGGGCATAGCAGTGGCGCTTTATTTGGACGACATCTTAATTCAGTCGCTGTCTTTTCACAGAGTCAAGGCTCACACGGACATTGTATTGGCCTTTCTAAGGTCTCACGGGTGGAAGGTGAACATCAAAAAGAGTTCCCTGTCCCCACTCACAAGGGTTCCCTTCCTAGGAACACCAATAGATTCGGTAGAAATTAAAATATTTCTGACGGAGGTCAGAAAGTTGAAACTTTTAACTACTTGCCGAGTTCTTCATTCCATTCCTCGGCCATCTGTAACTCAAACTGAGGGCGATATTCTACGCGCTTCAGGCATGGCCTCACCTAGCTGCGGACAAATTCATAAGTTTTCAGTCGGACAACATTACTACTGTAGCTTACATCAATCATCAGGGGGGAACAAAGTTCTCTAGCGATGAGGGAAGTAACCAAAATAATCAGGTGGGCGGAGGCCCACTCCTGCCATCTCTCAGCAATTCACATCCCAGGTGTAGACAACTGGGAGGCGGATTTTCTAAGTCGTCAGACTTTTCACCCGGGGGAGTGGGAACTCCACCCGGAGGTATTTGCCCAGCTGACTCAGCTATGGGGCATTCCAGAGTTGGACTTGATGGCGTCCCGTCAGAACACCAAGCTTTCTCTCTACGGATCCAGGTCCCGGGACCCCAAGGCGGCATTGATAGATGCTCTAGTAGCGCCTTGGTCATTCAATGTGGCTTATGTTTTCCCACCGTTTCCTCTTCTCCCTCGTCTGATCGCCAGAATCAAGCAGGAGAAGGCGTCTGTGATTTTGATAGCGCCTGCGTGGCCATGCAGGACTTGGTATGCAGACCTAGTGGACATGTCATCTGTCCCACTATGGACACTGCTAATGAGGCAGGACCTTCTAATACAGGGTCCGTTCAAGCATCCAAATCTAGTTTCACTACTGACTGCTTGGAGATTGAACGCTTAATTCTTTCAAAGCGTGTTTTTTTCAGTTTTAAATACTCTGATCCAGGCTAGAAAGCCTGTCACCAGGAAAGTCTACCATAAGATATGGTGGAAATATCTTTGTTGGTGTGAATCCAAGGGTCACTCATGGAGTAAGATTAGGATTCCCAGGATATTGTCTTTTCTCCAAGACGGTTTGGAGAAAGGATTGTCAGCTAGTTCTTTAAAGGGACAGATATCTGCTCTGTCTATCCTTTTGCACAAGCGTCTGGCAGAGGTACCGGACGTTCAAGCGTTTGCACAGGCTTTAGTCAGAATCAAGCCTGTCTATAAACCTGTGGCTCTGCCATGGAGTCTAAATCTAGTTCTTTCAGTTCTTCAAGGGGTTCCGTTTGAACCTTTCCATTCCATAGATATTAAGTTGTTATCTTGGAAAGTTTTGTTTTTGGTAGCTATCTCTTCTGCTCGAAGAGTCTCAGAATTATCTGCCTTACAGTGTGATTCACCTTATCTGGTGTTCCTCACAGATAAGGTAGTTTTGCGTACCAAACCTGGTTTTCTTCCTAAAGTTGTTTCTAACAAGAATATTAACCAGGAAATAGTTGTTCCTTCTCTGTGTCCTAACCCATCTTCGAAGAAGGACCGTCTTTTGCATAATCTTGATGTAGTTCGTGCTTTAAAGTTCTATTTACAAGCAACTAAGGATTTCAGACAAACATCTTCTTTGTTTGTTATCTATTCTGGTAAGAGGAGAGGTCAGAAAGCGACTGCTACCTCTCTTTCCTTTTGGCTGAAAAGCATCATCCGTTTGGCCTATGAGACTGCTGGCCAGCAGCTTCCTGAAAGAATAACTGCTCATTCTACCAGAGTAGTGGCTTCCACATGGGTTTTCAAAAATGAGGCTTCTGTGGAACAGATTTGTAAGGCAGCGACTTGGTCTTCACTGCATACTTTTGCCAAATTTTATAAATTCGATACTTTTGCTTCTTCGGAGGCTATTTTTGGGAGAAAGGTTTTGCAAGCAGTGGTGCCTTTCGTTTAAGGTACCTGTCTTGTTCCCTCCCTTTATCCGTGTCCTAAAGCTTTGGTATTGGTATCCCACAAGTAAGGATGAATCCGTGGACTGGATACACCTTGCAAGAGAAAACAGAATTTATACTTTCCTGATAAATTACTTTCTCTTGCGGTGTATCCAGTCCACGGCCCGCCCTGGCAATTAAGTCAGGTATTAAAAAAAAAAAAAAGAAAGAATTTTTGTTTAAACTACAGTCACCACTGCACCCTATGGTTTCTCCTTTGGCTTCTTAACCTTTGGTCGAATGACTGGGGGGTGGAGCTAGGGGGGGAGCTATATGGACAGCTCTGCTGTGTGCTCTCTTTGCCACTTCCTGTAGGGAAGGAGAATATCCCACAAGTAAGGATGAATCCGTGGACTGGATACACCGCAAGAGAAAGTAATTTATCAGGTAAGTATAAATTCTGTTTTTTGACTGCTCACTATTAGTATTCATTATGGATAAAGCATTTTCATAGGCCTCTAAGTGGTCAATTATAGAAGTGGTCTCCTTTTTGTAATATTTAGGTACTGCACCACTTAAGAAAGTAATTATTTTAGGGGTGTCATATACCTTATTAGATGTATCTTGGGCCTTCCTAGGCCCCCTATCTGCCCTACTTTTACTATGGGGGGACCCCTTACGTACATTAGTATTATATGGGCTATCTAGGTAGCTGGCTCCGCCCTCTGACTCACTATTAGAGCTGCCCTCCTCATCTGAAGTATAGCAGTTCCCTGAATTTAAAACATGAGGTGACTGTCTATGTGGGAAGTTTAGCTCTGATCCAATAGGGGTGCTTTGTTTAAATTCTTCCCTGATACTCTGCAGTTCATTACTCATAAATGCTTTTAGGGTTTTTAAAATACCTGCATTATTATTTTCATTATTTTCACTACTAATGAAGGGGGTTTCATTATGGCGATACTGACTTTTTAATTCACTTAACTCTTTTTGGCTCTCTGCAAGTTGTTTATTCAAATGTTCTATCTGGGCTACTAAATTTTGGTTATACTTTTGTAAGGTGGCCATGTTCTGGGCAAGCGCATTCATTTTATCCTGGACTTGCTCCACCTCCTCTTCACCTAGTCTTAAGTAATAATTTTCACCCCTCAGTTGCTCCAATTTTGAGTTCTGTACTTCAATCTTTTTGGACATTTCATTGTTTACATAGAGGAGTAGACCCCAAGTTTTGAAAATTATTTCATCACGTTTTTTTTGGTTTCTGAGGTTGGCTAAATTTTAGCTGCCCTTGAAATATTTCACTTTCGCTACACCATATATTATTTGCAATTTTAGGCCTTAGTCTTAAGCATCTTAATATAAGCGTCTAATTCTCTGTTAATACTTCATTTATTTTTAAGGTGAATAATGGCTTCTGATTTAAGTGTTTCTGCCTGACAAATGGGTGATTTTTGGAAACATATTTCAATACAATGGGGCTTGTTTAACAAATGTCTTGCTGACCTGATCTGACAGTGCGGATCAGGTCCGCAAGACATCGCTGAATGCGGAGAGCAATACGCTCTCTGTATTCAGCATTGCACCAGCAGCTCACAAGAGCTGCTGGTGCAACGCCGCCCCCTGCAGACTCACGGCCAATGGGCCGCAGCAGGGAGGTGTCAATCAACCCGATCGTACTCGATCGGGTTGATTTATGGCGATTCCTGTCCGCCTGCTCAGAGCAGGTGGACAGGGTTATGGAGCAGCGGTCTTTGTGACCGCTGCTCCATAACTTATCTTTCTGGCAAGTCTGAAGACTCGCCATAAACACGGGGCGTCAAGTTCCATACGGAGCTTGATAGATAGGGCCCTATGTATAGATTAAATTGATTCACTTCTAGTAACAGACATGATTATTTTGGCTCAGTATTTGGTTAACTTAAAATGCTAATACAGTTTTGACCAATAGAATTTTTTTTTTTTTTTAAATATTACGATTTTTTTTTTTTTAGTAATAATTTTTTAATTTACTACAAAATATGTTATATCAATGTGATAAAGATAATAATCTCAGCAGTGCCTCCAATGTGTTATATATTTACATAACAATATATTTATTAAAATCAATATTTATTCCTTAGTTCTTGATTAGTTATTTTATAGACACCTTGAATCATATGTATGTAAAAATAGAAATGAATTAAAACCAAATTTATCTGTCTAGTTGTTACAACTTTCCATACACAGCAAACCACAAAATATTTATATAAGTTAAACTTGATTCCAAATGAATTGCTTATTAAAGTCACACCTGAATTATACCAGGCCAATTTGTAAATAGCCAGCAACCTTGGCTTAATACCACAATATTGGTTACAAACTTACTCTGCTTAATTTACAACAACTAGAGAAGTTTATATATAATTTGTAAGAGATTCCACAATAATAAGCCTGATTTAGAGACATGTAATACAACAACCTTTATATGCCAATTAATCTGACTTGAAATAACCTCTTATTTAGCCACAATAAAACAAATTCTAAAATATATCACAATAGCTACAAAAAAACGTAATAAATATTAATGCCTGACCCTCTTCTCAATAACAAATTACTTAGATCTAGTATATTTATTTCTAGATCATGCAAGACTATGAAACATACATTTAAAAAGCAAATATCGGCGCTATCGGTAATATTTTACCACGGAGCTTTATGGAGCAGACTGATGCCGATCGCCATCTTACCCACGTGGCGTAGCTGTTATCGGGAGACAGCGCGCCACTTAATTCAACCAACTTGAGCGCTCAAACAGTCCCTTATGCCCTAAGACACAGAAGAGGGCTCCTAAGCAATAGGACACAACGGTCTGACCCTATATACCATCTGTAAAGCTGTGAAGACGCTCCGGTAACGGAAACGGAGGAGGGCTAATAGACCACAATTGAAAACGCGGTAAGAGGGTCTGGGAGCTGTATAACTTATCAGTGTGGGTCAATAAATATTACCAGTCATGGCACTCATTCAAGACTATAATAGAGACACTACCAATATTTAATGAGAGCACAAAAGGACTAAGCCAGGCTTCATTACAAATGAACACAATCATCTGGGAATCCCTGCTCACATACAAAGGCCCAAAAGGTAAAATGTCAGCATAACGTTAACAAGATGACTCAAAGTTTTAAAGCAGGAAACTACATTATGCTTCCCAAAGAAATGAATTAAGCCAAAATCTACAGAAACTAAGACACAGCTCACACACACTCCCATTGTTTATTATCTACCATAATTGCTATGTGGCTGACTGTGTTTTTGCTATAACTCTGACTACCCATCAGCATCATATTATCAGAGGGAAGCATTTTATATACATTATTATGGGCTATGAAGCGACTCTTACTTTAAATGATTGATGATCTACAGTAGAGAATTGAAAGGTTTTGCATGAAATTCCCTAAAAGTGATCAACTATCCAGGCCCTGCAATAGCAGGTTGCAACAGCAGAGCATATCTGCCCAAGAAGGGAAATGAACTGTTAACGGCTTATTTGCAATAAACCTCTACTCTAGTACTCATCCATTTGCAAGATCTCTGTACTCTAAACTACATCTATCCTTAATACCAAGACCTCAGTTATAACCTCTTGATTTGTCTCTTGTATTCTGAATACACGTTAGCTGCCTCCATACACCATGTCAGTCAGAAAGCAGAATAAACCCACCCAGGGATCTAAACCAGCAACTGCTTCTCTTTTCTTTAAGCCGTCTAGAAGTGAGAAAATGCTGGAATCTGTAAATGCAGCGGCAGAGGAAGATAATGACTCTGAGACAGACTCACAGATCAATGATGAAGACACTATTCCAGCTACAAGAGCAGACCTCAAGGCCTTGGTATCTAAGCAGGATATCAATAAGAACTTTGATAAGCTTTGGGAAAAAATAGATGCTTTTCAAAACACAGTTACAACTAGTTTAGCAGATATAAAGCAAGAAATTTCTGAGTTAGGCTCCAGGGTAGCTAGCCTGGAGGAAAATGAGGCTTCTACAACTGATGAGTTAACTAATCTCACGCAAAAGGTTTCCACACAACAGCAAGAAGTAAATGAGATGCAAGACAAGCTAGAAGATCTAGAAAACAGGAGTCGTAGGTGCAACTTGAGACTGAAGGGGATTCCAGAAACAGTCTCGACGGAAGAGCTATCTATATATCTTCACCAACTATTTCAAGCTATTACTGGAGAAGTGAGCGAAGAGAAATTTCTAATGGAAAGGGCACACAGAGCCTTAAGACCTAAACCCAAAGACGATGCACCTCCCAGAGATGTTATCGTCAAACTTCTTAGATTCCCAGAAAAAGAGGAAATAATTGCAGCGGCACGGAAACACCCTACTTTTAAGTTTCAAGGAATGGTAATACAATTCTATCAAGACCTCTGCATACGAACTCTCCAAAGGAGAAGCCAATTAAGACCATTAACAGCACTCCTAAGAAAACATCAGATCAGATATCGGTGGGGTTTCCCTTTCTGCCTTTATATACTACACAATGGAAGATCCTTGAACCTCAAAGAAGTTACAGAAATTCCTGATATATGCCGAAGTCTACAATTAGAACCACCAGAAATACCACAGCTAAAGGGAAGAGAAGATCCATCCCATACACAAGAGGACACATCCCACAGCCAGAGACAAAGGTGGACCAGAGTTCCCAAGAGGAAAAATAAACCTTGACAATCTCTTTCTATGAACAATCTATATTAGATGATCCATCTCAGGACTGTAGTTACACAGAAGGACAATTGAGCATGTCATGTTCAGTACCTGATAACTACTGGTTTGTAAGATGCCAAATTTCATATAGTATAAATACTTACAGTTATTGCACTAGGCAACTAAGTTTTTTTGATTAAAATCTTTTTCTTTCAGGGGGGGGGGGTGGGGTTAAGGGTGATGTTCTCTTCTTTTTTTTCATGTTGTTCTTTCCATGCAGGACATATAGATTCAGTAGCCTCATGAGATATACCTTTGCTGGAAGATTAACTAAATTGTTTACTAATCTCTATGTTTATGTTTTTGTTTTTGATTTGCCGTGCCACCTCCTTCGCCGACATATCCCATCTACCATGGGAAGACAGCTCCACCAATGCCTGCAGACTGTCTTGCTGAACACTGTAACAACGAACCGGGGAGAGGGGTTCCCCACCAAAGACACAGTGAGTAATGACTAACAATCTACGACTAATTTCACACAACGTTAGGGACCTCAACACAGACACTAAACGTAGGACAGCACTGACCCAATACACCAGATTAAAAGCAAACATTATACTTCTTCAAGAGACACACTTCACTAGGGAGGTAATTCCTAAATATTGGGCTAAGGGATATACCCAACACTTCCATTCCACATTTGACAAAAAAAAGAGAGGGGTTTCCATATTAATTCATCAATCGGTAGGATTTGTAATAGAAGACACAATTAGGGACCCAGAAGGCAGATTTCTGATACTACAGGGGAGGATACACGATAAACAGATAGTCCTATGTAATGTTTATGCTCCGAACGAATCGCAGGCAGCCTTTTTTACTCGTATCTCTCAATTGTTAACCCAGTGGTCACAGTCCAGAATTATCTTAGGGGGGGACTTTAATGTCTCTATGCATACACACCAATGTAGCAGTAAAATCACACTATCTCAAACGCAATTACGGCATAACTCCACAGTCAAAAAGCTAAAAGAAATCTTTCTAGAACATAATGTTTTAGATTCCTGGGACACGCTATATGGTAGGACCAACGACTCCACATATTACTCCAGTGCCCACAAATCCTACTCCAAATTGGATTACATTTATATGAGCCAAACCCTAATACCAGACCTAATCTCCTCCACGATACATGCATGCGCGTGGTCAGACCACTCAATTGTCCAAATAGATTTTAAAAAAACTTTTCAAATTAGTGCAACTCGCTCTTGGACCTATGATCCGTATGTACTAAAAGTCACTAAAACACGGGAGTCCTTATCCAAGGCATTAACAGAATACTGGGATTTTAATGTAGGGACGACCTCCAACCCAATTGCCATTTGGGCAGCACATAAGCCCTATCTTAGAGGCTTACTCATAAAGGAAAAAACAGCTCTCACCAGAGCCAATAGACTCCAAACAGACACCTTACAAAAACAGATAGACATTCTCTCCAGGTCTCACCAGCAAACTCTAGCACCAGAAACACTTAAACAATTACAAACTAAAAGGCAAGAATTGGCTAAAAGTATGAATGACACCTCAATAAGGTCGGCCCATAGACTAAAATCACACTATTTTCTATATTCTAACAAGCCAGACAGATATCTAGCCTACAAATTGAGGGAGAGGACCAAATCCTTTACAATCCCACTCATCCAAAAAAGTGATGGAGCATACACCTCAAACCCCCAAGAGATTGCCGATACTTTTGCACAGTACTATGCTTGTCTATACGATGGTAAAAAAACAAAACCAAACAGCAACACCACACAACTATTGACGAGGTTTTTAGATGAAGCCAAACTTACCCCTATAGATAAAGAGATTAGTAATGAACTAAACGCTGAGGTTACTGCTATGGAGGTCATTAATGCCATAAAAGATCTTAAACCAGGGAAAGCGGCAGGCCCAGATGGATTCCCAGGGGAATATTATCAACTATTTAGATCTATCTTAATCCCGCATGTAGTTTCATTTTGTAATGACATTCTGCAAGGTAAAGAAATTCCCTTAGAGATTTTACAAGCCAAAATAGTAGTTATACCCAAACCCGGAAGAAATCCAAAACTATGCCAAAGTTACCGACCCATTTCTTTAATTAATCAGGATATCAAGATTTTTACCAAAATTTTAGCTAACAGACTAAAAATACACTTACCATCCCTGATCCACCCAGACCAAGTGGGTTTCATTCAAGATAGGGAAGCCCCAGATAATACAAGGCGCACAATCTCCCTAGTTGATTACCTCTGCAAAACAAAAACGCCTTCTCTGGTCCTCTCGTTGGACGCAGAGAAGGCGTTTGACAGGATAGACTGGAACTTTATGCTAGAGGTATTAAATAGATTGGGTTTCCACGGAGAGTTCTTACAGGCTATTAGAAGTATATACTCACATCCAACAGCTAATGTTAGAATAGCGGGGTATCAATCAAAACTTATAGAGGTTCTAAACGGAACACGACAGGGCTGCCCACTCTCACCATTGTTGTTCGCAATTTGTATAGAGCCATTAGCAGCGACTATTCGCCTATCCCCAGATATCCATGGAGTCTCAATCGGGGGTCAAGAATTCAAGGTGTCATTATTTGCAGATGATGTGCTTCTCACATTAACCAAGCCACTTATGTCACTTCCCAACTTATATCGGGTTCTACAGGAATACTCTGATGTCTCGGGGTACAAAGTCAACTTGGAGAAATGTGAAGCGATTCCCATTGCTCTACCTGACCACACCCGAAAATTAATAGAAACTAATTTTGAATTCTCATGGGCCAATGCAGCGATAAAATATCTAGGGATTAAATTACCAAATAATATAGCAGATCTGTATAAATTAAACTATATCCCCTTATATAAAACGATAAGAAAAGATATTAACAAATGGAAAAAAGGTGGATTCTCCTGGTATGGCCGATTATCGGCAATAAAAATGAATATTCTCCCCAAAATATTGTATCTCTTTAGAGCCCTCCCAATTAGGGTTCCCTCAACCGACTTAAAAAAATTGCAATTGGATCTGATAGGCTTTTTGAGAGGAAGTAAAAAGGCTAGAATCCCCTCACACGTACTACAACAACACAGACAATTAGGGGGAGTGGGGGTTCCAAACTTGACTCACTATTACCAGGCAGCTAGACTAGCGCAAACTACCCTGATGAATAAGAACTCAGATGACATAATGTGGGTAAGGGTGGAGACTTTGATGGCGGGATATAGACGACCAGAAGACTTATTGTGGGGACAGTGGAAACAACCCGTTAAAGATACACCTGCCTCAAGGCCTACAGTAGAGATGATGCAGACCTGGACTTGGCTAACCGGTTCACTACACCTCATTCCCAAAGATTCGGTGATTAGACCACTAAGAACCCTTCTGAGTGTAGATTTTCATTTACAGATCGGAAAATGGGAAAACAAAGGACTATACAGGGTCGCAGACTTCTTACATAATAATAAAATAGCTACCTACCAACAAATTCAGGATAAAATTGCACCAGAAAAATTACAGTGGTTTTTATACTTACAAGTAGCTTCAGCTATTACCAAGTTTAGAGCGCTTAGATCTGATACAAGATTAACTACCCTTGAATACTTATGTAACGCAACACAGAGACCCAAAAAAGCAATCTCTGCAATATATTTAACACTACAGAGGGCTAAACTTACCTCCAAGACATCTGTTATGACGAAATGGGAAGAGGAACTAAATATAAATCACAAACTAGAAGACTGGGAAATCATTTTACACACATCTAGTAAAGGGCTAACTAGTGCAGACTTTAGAGAGAATAGTATTAAAACATCATTTCGATGGTATCTCACCCCTATCATCACCTCGCATTACACCCAAAGAGGTAATAAGCTGTGTTACAGAGGCTGTGCTGAAACAGGTACATACATGCATATGTGGTGGGATTGCCCTCAGGTTAATCAAATATGGTCTAAGCTATCTGAACTTCTTAGTGAGGTTCTTTCTGAAACTATCTCCCTATCTGCTTCACAAGCACTATTAAATGACAGGGTAAGACCGTTCACTGCAGCTATTAACACGTTTATTCGCATTCTATGTACAGCAACTAGAATATGTGTTGCAAGACACTGGAAGACAGGGGTACCCTCTTGGGGGGAAGTAATAGATAAGATTCAAATCACCTATAAAATGTCGGAGACGATAGCCTTTATACAGAGTAGTCAGGACCAATTTTTCAAGGTGTGGAACTACTGGATTTTAGCTGGCCACTAACGATCTGGACTCCCAGAGACGACCAACCAAGCAACAGGTAGGACGGGTGGGGGAGAAAACTCATAAGATACTAGAGAGGGTAAAATGACTTAGAGACTCGGACTGGACCTAACACTGGAGGGGGACCCCTCTCCCAGATTCGGCGATGGAGGAGAGGCGCGGCAGGCAAGTTGGATATGGTTTTTGTTTTTTAAGATAAAGTTATTGTTTGTTGAAAAGTTGTTAAAGGGGAGGTACTACAAACATACACAAAATGGATATCGGGGGTGGGGAGGGGAGAGGGGAAAGAAACTACCTTGTATATCTTGGTTTATTTTGTGTCTTTTTCCCTGCTATTCCCATGCTCCCACTCTCCAAACCCCGGTAGTATTGTATTGATATGTGACATTGCAAGCCTCACAGTCTAGATCGAAATAACACTCTTTGTTGGACTTGCTGATTCATTGGTCATTCGATTGATATCTCCACTCTTGACAGACTACTGTTGGACTATTTGATCTTCATCGGGGGTCAAGGGGGGAATTGTGATATATAAGTTAAGGTAATGTGGCTTGTAATTTTCTATGTGTATGACAATAAAAAACTATTTCAACTAAAAAGCAAATATCCTTTTAAATCATTGGCAAGACTACAGCAATAGCTTTAGAGCAGCGTTTTTCAACCAGTGTGCCGTGAGAGATCCTCAGGTGTACCATGGCAGACTGACAACAGTGAGGGGGTGTCCCTCTTTCAAATTTTGAAACATTGGGAGGTATGTGACAGGCTCATCAGGCATCATTTACAACCATGACATTGACATTCATTCACAGACAATCATTATGATTGTTTGTGAATGAATGTCAATATGTCATGTATAGTTTGTAGGAGGCATGGCATGACAGCACAGTACAGTGTGTGTGTATGTATGTATGTATATTTATATATATATATATATCCTGTATTAGGCTACAATGTGTGGTTTTGTAAAATTTTGGGATGGTGGTGTGCCGCAGGATTTTTTAATGTAAAAAAGTGTGCCACGGCAAAAAAAAAGGTTGCAAATCACTGCTTTAGAGTACCTTGATTTAAATATTAAATATACTTAACAATCGCATACATCACCAAATTAACCAATTTGAGAATTCAGCTTCCGGGACTTTTGTAGGTCATATAAAAAGGATTTATTCCACTATTTGCAAGGATACAGGCCTCAAATTATTATCTTTCTTATCCTAAGAAAGTGTTTCAAAAATTGCAGAGAAGATACCTAGCACAAATCTGTGTGTTTCTCTCTCAGTCAAAGTGAGTCTGTTTGAGTCTGTCCTTTTTCTAGTGTCTGTGGCAACCTTTATCAAAGATAAACCACTCATTCTTTTCTAATCATTCCCACAGAATATTGGATACACCCTTACCGAAGCTTGTCTTTCCATTGGCCCTACGAAGCTGAGCATTTCATTGGTCCTCTGAGAATGCACATGGTTATTTCAGATTATTTGACACTACAACCCCCTTGGTTGCAATTCTCGCATAAACCACTGGAGGGCAGCATGAGCAGGAAAACGGCTATGTTAGCAAAGTACTATTATATTCAAATGTATATTTAATATCCTTACTATTTCCTGATATTAATAAATTATATGTTCAGCATATATGGGACCATATAGTACTATTTAATCTGAGTACTTTTATACCAAACATGAGTATATCTCTAGTACCATATTACAAAGTAATTCCTATTACATTTAAATATTAGGGTATTTAAAATGATTTTTTTTTATAATTTAATACTTTCAGTATGATATTAATTAATATATCAGCTCATTCAATATACTGGTATATATATTGCATTTCCCAGTCACCATCTTATATCATAGACATACCTCGTGAGTAGCAGTCAGATGTAATTTCATATAGCTATATTTACATTGGATTATTATCCCATATTAATATAAATATTGTATATATGTATATCTCTTGCTGAATGTATAAAAACGTATGGTACAGCACCAATTACATATGCACTTATTAGATGTCTGAAAAATATAAGAATATGTTATCCATTTTGAAACAAGTTGGTTAAACATTTTACATATGTGGTTATTTATTTAACATAGCAGACACTATCTGATATAGTATATTTAGGCATTTCTCTCAGATCCATTTATTTAAAGATATTATTTGGACAGTCTGAGGCACTTATTAAATATTTGAAAATCAGACACAAGAAATTACGTTTTAAAGTTTCAATCTTATGCTTTCAACCATACATATGTTTTAAAAAGGCTTTCTTAGATATCTTTAAAGGGACAGTTTACTCAAAAATGCTCTCCCCTTTAATTTGTTCCCAATGACCCACTTTACCTGCTAAGTGTAATACATTGTTTACAAGTATTTCCATTACCCTTATATTGGCATTTGAATTAGTTTATTTAGCCTGTGGTATCCCCACCCATAATGAAAGTTTTTGGCCATGATGCCAAGCTGTATTAACACAGCCAGAAGAAGAAATTACACTCCCAGTGGGTTATAGAAGAGGTAAAAAAATATTAATTTTCCATTGTTCTTTCCAAGTATTGGTGATTGGTTTATGGCCTGATATAAGATAAAGAAGCAGGTATATTTACACAATGTGATAAAGTAATGAGATCTGATTATACCTACAAGCTCAACCCATTTTATTAGGTTGTAGCTTCAAAACACAAAATCAGATCATTCATATACAAAAATAAGCCTTTAAAAAGCAAATTTCATACATTTTATACTCTGCAGCTGGTGAAAAAAGATTAAGAGAAAAACAATTTTATAGTATACTTTCCCTTTAACTCAGACGAGGAGTCTAGGGCTCTGTTTATTCAACTTAGCATAGGGTAATTAACTCTTGTATGCCAGGTGGTTGCCTTTCCTGTAAGTCTTAGACTCTTGGGCTCCCTCCACCCAGAAGTTCATTACCTGGTAACTTTATTAAATAGAAGAAAGGTCTTCTGTAAATTGACATCCTGAGTTTTCCAAATGTCCATTTCTTTGTTCTTGAAATCTGTGTTTCAGAACAAAAGGGGTGTCGATACCACCCACTTTAGTGTCATTCACAGTGCAGCCAAATCAATTCATAGAAGATATTGGCTAAATGAGATATTAAATTATGTAATATCCAATGCCACTCAGCCATACCCTGACAGTACGTAATCGGGTCATAGCAGAGCTTGTATAAATGATAAGTGCTATGTGTATCTAGACATGGAGACATGACACTAATAGGTACGTAATCAGGTGATAGCAGATCTTGTATAAATGATAATCTATATGTGTCACTAGACATGTAGACATGATGCCACTTGGTATGTAATCAGGTCATAGCAGATCTTGTATAAATGATGAGCACTATGTTTTACTAGACATGCAGACATGACACTACTAGATAAGTAATCAGGTCATAGCAGATCTTGTGTAAATGATAATATCTATGTGTCACTAGACATGCAGACATAACACTACTAGGTACGTAATCGAGTCATTGCAGAACTTGTATAAATTATAATCTCTATGTGTCACTAGACATGCAGACATTACACTACTAGGTACATAATCAAGTCATTGCAGAGCTTGTATAAATGATAAGCACTATGTGTCACTAGACATGCAGACATGACACTACTAGGTACCTAATCCGGTCATAGCAGATATTGTATAAATGATAAGCGCTAGGTGTCACTAGACATGCAGACAGGACACTACTAGGTACATAATCAGGTAATTGCAGATCTTGTATAAATGATAATATCTATATATAACTAGACATGCAGACATGACACTACTAGGTACGTAATCAGGTCATAGCAGATCTTGTATAAATGATAATTTCCTTCTTAATATGAGGAGAGTCCACGGCTTCATTCATTACTTGTGGGAAATACAGAACCTGGCCACCAGGAGGAGGCAAAGACACCCCAGCCAAAGGCTTAAATACCTCCCCCACGTCCCTCATATCCCAGTCATTCTTTGCCTTTTGTCACAGGAGGATGGCAGAGAAGTGTCAGAAGATTCGGAGTAGTTCCTTATGGAGTGTAGTACTCTTCGGAATGGGACTTGAGTATTAAGTAGTCTTGTCAGCCTCTCAGTGAAAGCTTTGATGAATGTTAGGGTCTGGACATGCAGGGAGAGTCATTCTGCAAATCCATCCATACTCATATTAACAACTCCTAAGCAATCAGTGTTGACGAGTTTCACTGCCTGCTTCTATCACTCAAGTCCATGTCAGGAGCGATGCTACAAACTGTCAAACTTGAGAGGCTGTATGTCTGTTCCACGGCGGAGATTCCAGTAAGGTCATTTCATTGTTATACTCATATGATAACGCAAGAAGACAGGGTCACAGTGTGACTTCTTTTGTTTGTATGGAATCAAGGGTTAATATCTCCGGAAGGGGATTATTGAACAGGTGGGATTTGTCACATTATTTACTTTATTATGTTTTATGCTGCGACATGTGTGAGATGAGGCTCAGGCAGATGTTGGAACATTCAGGTTTTACTTTCGTTTTTGATTAGCTGCGTGGCCTATTAGGTTTTACGCACTTTTTCTTGTAGCAGGGGCGCTCTTGCATGGCGTATCAGGTGACCAGGTGTGGTCACACTGTCTTTCCTCTTCATGACCGTGCAGTTTACAGGAGACAAAGTGGTTTCTCTGTGGGGCCTGAGTCATAGGAGGTGGTGATTGCCCCAGCCATTGGGGGGGTAAAGGTGCCATTTATCTTTTTCTATAGTCCATCTTACAAACGCAAGCTATGGAGGACTCTGATACGTTAGAGGGTACTCCCTCTTTACCAAAGTCTAATACCTGTTTTTATTGTGAGGAGGCTACAGTATACCTGCCTGCTCAATTATTTTCCACATTCCTTGATAAGGTTATTATATCTAAGAAAACCAAAATGGTTAGTACCACTGAGCCGTCCACCTCTTAGGAGTCTCCATCTCGTGAGGTGTGTTCCCTGCAATCATCTCCTATTACACATGCATCTTCCCATTGCACTGCTAATTCTCCTTCGAGAGGGGCCCTTTTACTGCCAGACTTTACTGAACAGCTACAAACAGCAGTGATATTCATTCAGCAAGAAGACGTCGTTGGAAGAGGATGCTCCGCGTCAGATGTCTTGAAGATGGACCTGCTCCGCGCCGGAAGGATGAAGATAGAAGATGCCGTCTGGATGAAGACTTCTGCCCGTCTGGAGGACCACTTCTGCCGGATTCATTGAGGACATCTTGCCGCTTGGATGAAGACTTCTCCCGGTAAGTGAATCTTCGGGGGTTAGTTTTAGGTTTTTTTTAAGGGTGTATTGGGTGGGTTTATTTTTTGGGTTAGGGCTTTGGGCCTGCAAAAGAGCTAACTGCCCTTTTAAGGGCAATGCCCATCCAAATGCCCTTTTCAGGGCAATGGGGAGATTAGGTTTTTTTAGTTAGTAATTTATTTGGGGGGTTGGTTGTGTGGGTGGTGGGTTTTACTGTTGGGGGGGTTGTTTGTATTTTTTTTTTCCCAGGTAAAAGAGCTGATTACTTTTTTTTTTATTTTGGGGGGGCTTTTTTTATTTTGATAGGGCTATTAGATTAGGTGTAATTAGTTTAAATATCTGTAATTTGTTTTTAATTTTCTGTAATTTAGTGGGGGGTTTTGTGATTTAGCTAATTTAATTTATTTAATTGTATTTAATGTAGGGAATTTCTTTAATTATAGTGTAGTGTTAGGTGTTATTGTAACTTAGGTTAGGTTTTATTTTACAGGTAAATGTGTATTTATTTTAGCTAGGTAGTTAGTAAATAGTTAATAACTATTTAATAACTATTCTACCTAGTTAACATAAATACAAACTTGCCTGTAAAATAAAAATAAACCCTAAGCTAGCTACAATGTAACTATTAGTTATATTGTAGCTAACTTAGGGTTTATTTTATAGGTAAGTATTTAGTTTTAAATAGGAATAATTTAGTTAATGATAGTAATTTTATTTAGATTTATTTAAATAATATTTAAGTTAGGGGGTGTTAGGGTTAGACTTAGGTTTAGGGGTTAATACATTTAGAATAGTGGCGTCGACGTTGGGGGCGGCAGATTAGGGGTTAATAACATAATATAGGTAGCGGTGGGCTTCGGGAGCGGCGGTTTAGGGGTTAATAAGTTTATTCGAGTTGTGGTGGGCTCCGGGAGCAGCGGTTTAGGGGTAAAACAGTATAGTATAGTGGCGGTATTTAGTGACAGTATACCAATAAAGCTGTGAAAAAGCCGAAGAGCAGCGAGATCGATGACTGTTAGTTAACAACAGTCCACTGCTCATCGCCCCGTACTTGGTGCGCGGCTTTTTGACCGCTTTTTTGGTAACTTTGGAGAGCTTATTCAGGTCCGCGGCAGCGATGTTAGGCGATCTTAGGCGAGCGTATTGGTGCCGTTGAATGCAAGTAAGTTGACGGCTTGATAAGTAGATGCCTCTGGCTCTAATTGGAGACCATCTCCAGATTGGAATAAATCCAAGCCATATAAGAAACTGAATATGGCCCCTAAGCCTGCATAAAGGTACGGCCCCCAATCCAGTTCTTCTGGTGGGGGGCAGACTAAAGCTATTTCTAGAAATTTACCATGTACCAAAAAATCCAGTAAAGGCCCAAGCATTTCTGAAATGTGTTTCAGATCTATAACTTTTGGGGGTAATTGCCCCAGTTCCTCTTCAGGAACAGGGGTTGGGTTTTTATTCAAATCTTTTCATTGTCCCAAAGAAGGGAAATTCTTTCAGATCAATTTTGGATCTAAAAACTTTAAATTGATTTGTAAGAGTCTCAACTTCAAGATGGTGACTATAAGGACTATTCTGCCTTTTGTTCAGCAAGTTCACTTTATGTCCACAATAGACTTACAGGATGCTTACTTACACATCCCAATCCACCCAGATCATTATAGTTTTCTGAGATTCCCCTTACTAGACAAACATTACCAATTTATCGCTCTTCCATTTGGCCTAGCAACAGCTCCTAGAATATTCTCAAAGGTTCTCGGTGCCCTTCTGTCTGCAATCAGAAAGCAGGGTATTGCAGTGTTTCCTTATTTGGACAATATCTTGGTATTAGCTCAATCTTTTCATTTAGCAGAATTTCACACAAAACAACTTATCGTTTCTTCGAAGACATGGTTGGAGAATCAATTTACCAAAGAGTTTATTGATTCTTCAGACTAAGGTCACCTTTTTAAATTCAGTGTCCATGACTCTATCCCTAACAGAAAAGAGACTATTGAAATTGGTTTCAGCTAATCTAAACCTTCAGTCCCTATCATTCCCTTCAGTGGCCATGTGTATGGAAATTTCAGGTCTCATGATTGCAGCATCGGACGTGCTCCCTTTTGCATGTTTTCATATGAGACCGCTACAACTTTGCATATTACACCAATGTGCAAGGATTACATTTGTATATCTCAACTGATATTCTTAAATCCCAATGCACAACTTTCTCTCACTTGGTGGTTAAACCACCACTTTATTCTTCAAGGGCCTCCTTTCTTCGTCCTACCTGGTCGGTGATCACAACAGTTGCAAATCTTACAGGTTGGGAAGCTGTCTGGGGGTTTCTGACAGCACAACAAATTTGGAATCCTCGACAAGTGAGGTTACCAATCAATCTCCTGGAACTCTGTGCTCTATTCAGAGCTCTTCTGGCTTGACCTCTATTAAAGAGAGAACCTTTCATTCGTTTTCAGACATACAATATCACAACAGTGGCATATAACAATAATCAAGGAGGGACTCGTAGTCCCCTAGCTATAAAAGAAGTATATTAAATACTTTCTTGGGCGAAATCCAACTCTTGTCTAGTCACTGTGATTCATATCCCAGGTGTAGATAACTGGGAAGTGGATTATCTCAGCCGTCAATCTCTCCGTGGGAGAGGTCTCTCAATCTAGATGTGTTCTATCAAATTGTACAGATGTCGGGCCCTCCAGAAAAAGATCTGATGGCCTCTCATCTGAACAAGAAACTTCCCAGGTATCTATCAAGGTCCTCAGGCAGAAATGTTAGATTGTCATAACACTGGGCTCTTCAAACCACGGGTTGGGATCCATTACTGGGTCGCAATACCATGTTTACTGGGTCACAACTTGTGTGTTATAGGAGAGTGTGTGTGGTTTATGTTGTGTGAGAGTGTGTGTGTTGTATGAGAGTGTGTAGTGTGTGTGTGTTGTATGAGAGTGTTTGGTGTGTCTGTGGCGTGTGTTGTATCAGAGTGTGTGGTGTGTCTATGTGTGTTGTATGAGAAAGTGTGTAGTGTGTTATTACCTTTTACAAAACTATGAAGTTTGACTGCAATCAGGAATAAGTACGAGCATATTTTAGTCACTTTGCCAAAAATTGCAGCTATCTTGTATATTTATTACTTTAGACCAAGCATAAAAATAGCATTGCGAAGGTTTGTGGTATCATGGCACTGGGTCTTGGGAAAAAAAGGTTTGAAGAACCCTGCTCTAGCAGTACCTTGGTCTTAACAGCCTGCTTACATTGTCCCCCCTCTGGTTCTACTTCCAAGAGTGATCTCAAAGATAATTATGGAATAATCTCATGTTTTTCTGATAGCCTCAGCGTGCCCTTACAGGATTTGGTATGTGGACCTTGACCAAGTATCCAGTTTTCCACCTTGGCCTCTTCCTCTAAGGCCAGACCTTCTATCTCTAGGTCCATTCTTCCATCCAGATCTCAAATCTCTTAACTTTGTTTTTTTATTGAGGTTTTTAAAGGCATACAGTATAAAGAACAAGTTATTTTACAAACTTAAAGAGTATGCAATACAATGACATCCATGCAACAAATAAAAAGCCAAAAAGCACTAGTAATACTATATAAAATTGCTTCCATAACATACTGACAACATTTACAAACATTGACAATAAGATATTAATATTCAAGAAAAATATATGAAATAAGTAAATACATTTTGTGTATACATGCTATTCAAGTGGTCGTTATAGGCTTATATGGCAAAACTGGTAATATTGGAACCTCATTTTGATTTATATGATGGGAGGGGGATTAGCAGAAGCCGCTTTGGTAAAACATATATATGAAGAATTTAAGGGTTCAAAATTGAGTATATTTCCCTTTAGACTAACCAGTAAACTATGGGGGGGGGGGGTAAATGGAGCCAGCAATCTTGTAAGAATTAGTTATTCGCTATAAGTAGTTCAGAGATATCTGGAAGGTAACCTGGATAGTATTAAAAAATAGACTGTATATTTAGCTAGGGGCAGGGATACATCACCATAGGTTTAACACATTATCATATAGGGATCCAAGACAACGGCAATGAAATATCACAAAATCAATATGGTCCAGAATAAATATGAGCTAAACCTTCTATTTAACGGGCTAACCATTTCTGGATTACATGTAAAAGTATGACTTAGCTAAATGTAATTGGTGATGGGGTATATCTATCTAGATATGAAATAACAGACATCAATCAAAAGTTAATCTCCATAATATAAGTAGTATATATATGTGGGACTAGGGGGGGGTATGAACTTGTCTCCCATGAATATAATAAACATATTAGTTTGATTTAAAATGGTATAAGCCATGTCGTCACCGCCAAAACACGACAACACCATCTTCACCTGGAAAAAATACAATAGGTGGATGATACACTCAAATTTGCATGGATATCCCTATATTTAAGCTATATTAGCAGTAGTTCAAAATGAGAAGTTACAACAATAAATATACTATAATCTCAGATCTAGAAATTTCTTTTAAGAATCATCAAAACATATCTACCTCTCAAATTTTATATAAGGGATCTAAAAACCTAATGCGTGGTAACATGGGTGTTAAATAGAATATATGCCCTGCGGCCTTCGATTTAACGTTCCAGTACAGGTTCATTATAGATTATATACCTCATAACAAGACATCCATTATCTGGTATTTATCTATAGTTATGGGTCTCAATTAGGGGGCCCTTAGTGAATTTTTCTTGTATAGAAGCATATGTCACACAGAAAACCTAGGCAATAGCTTTGGTCAGCAAAATTCTCTAAATTGCAAAATAAGTAGAAAAGTTATAGGGAATATAAACATACTTGTATAAAACATTGCAACACATGTAATATTAAGTAGACCCTATAAACATTGCATAAAGATGATTAGAGATATTACCTAGCTGTATTAGGGTGTAGATTACAAAGTTGGACTAGCTGGTTTCGATATATTATAGGGCTCAAGAAAACCTACGTATGAAGAACTATGTAAATATCTGTATAATAACATAATGATTGTAAATCGCTATTCAGGTTCTATTAAGACTAAAGTAATATAGAAGGAAAAATATCTAAGACAACATGCAAAATAGTGCCCAACATCACTATCTTATATTAACCCTTTCAGTCCTAACTACGGTTCAGAGCTGTTGCTAGCACTCTCCCACCTTGAGGGAGATATAGGGGCTCCCACCTGCTCCTACCCGGCGATCGTGCCTGTATAGTGACAGGCATCGCCGGGGCTTCACATTATTCGCGGTGATGTCAACTTTATTTAAAAATGACAATGTTAAGTATAGGAAAAGGGGACATGCTGCTTAGAAGCCTACAGGCCCCCATGACCCACCGTTGGAAAGGTAATCACCTAACTTTTCCAACAGTGTAAGTCTTGGGGATCTGAAAAAAAAATGAAAAAAGTTAAAAAACCAAATATTTAAAAAAATAAAAAAATCCTTAAAAAAAGCTTAACACCCAGGTGGGAAAGTGCTTGGCACTCAAAGGGTTAAGCACAGTTCCAGTACTTATCCCTTCTCATGAAGGATCTTTCAAGTATTGAGTTCCTATATAGTCCAAGTCGTCTTTTACCCAAGCAACCCTCTTCTCAGGACAAGACTGTTCCCTATATTAGGATTGCTTTCTGGGCTCTGCCATTCAATGCACTGAAAAGGTTAATCTCCAGCAGCTTCTCAATGTCGCCCATCTTCCAAGCTGCAGACATTGTAGATAAACGTATATACCCAAAGTACTCCCCTTCAGCGGGAGATTGTGAGGCTATGATGGCTCCTTGCATCTTATGCTCAGCTCCGGTCGTTTGGTCCACGTCCCATGCCATATCTGGCAATGATAAAACATAAAACTGCAGTTTCTGTTGGCTCTGTCCCTCATATTCTTCATTTCTAGAAGCAGGCTCCTTCTCTAGCTTCGCGTGTTGCTCGTTAGAGGGGTGTTGAGAAGACGCACACTTTGCGATCATGTATAAAAGCTCTTTATATCCATGAATACTGTTTCCACGATTTTGCAGAAATCCTCTATGACCATGTGTGTAAAGATAAGGAGCTCCAGTTATTTGGGCTATGTTGTGCCAGGTGGGCAGAAAGATGGTCGCTTCCTGGTGGCTTCTGTACCGGGCAGATCACTGGCAGATTATACAGCTCGGTTGTCTCATTAGTTTCTGAGTTTAGGTTACCGCACTAAACTAGTGGGGATCGAGTAGTCGAGTTGGGCTTTCTAAATAACCACCACGTGGGCTGGGAAATGGCTGCTCTCAAGGACACTGTTCAGTCACAGTCTCCCGAACAGGACAGTTAACCCTTTTCGAATTTTGGTTCAATAAGCTATTAGCTTAAACGATTCGTTGAGCCACTAGCCTCTCGATATTTGTTGTAAATAAGAGCCTGAACTGTCGCCAAACTTGATTTTTGTAGAAATTATAGCCGGAGCTGCTGAGATGTGCGACCGTTCAGCTTGAACAATGGCTCCGCCCCCCAAATCTCTAAACTTAATGGCATGGAACTTGAACATTTAGTCCTCAGTCATAGAGGTTTAGATTTCATGGTGCTCTTCTCATGATTATTCCTGGCATTCTTTTTGAATACCTAGGATTCTCCAGTTTCTTCAGGATAGTTTGGATAAAGGTTTGTCTTCCAATACTTTGAAAGGACAAATCTCTGCTCTTTCTGTTTTATTTCACAGAAGGATTGCTAATCTTTCAGATATTCACAGTTTTTTTCAGGCTTTAACTCGTATTAAACCTGTAATTAAATAAATTTCTACTCATTGGAGTCTAAATCTGGTATTAAAGCTACTACAGGCTCCTCCTTTTGAACCTATGCATTATTTGGATATTAAACTACTTTCTTGGAAAGTGTTGTTTCTCTTGGCTATCTCTTCTGCTAGAAGAGTTTCTGAATTGTCTGCTCTCTCTTGTGAATCTCATCTGATTTTCCATGAAGATAAAGCAGTTTTGCAGTCTTCTTTCAAATTTTTACCTAAAGTTGTGAATTCTAACATTAATAGGGAAATTATTGTTCCTTCTTTGTGTCCTAATCCTAAATCTACTTTTGAAAGATCTTTGCACTCTTTGAATGTAGAAAGAGCTTTGAAATATTATGTAGATGCAACTAAGGATTTCAGACAGACTTCTAGTTCTTTTGTTCTTTTTTTGGTTCTAGAAAAGGTCAGAAAGTCTCTGCCATTCCATTAGCAACTTGGTTAAAACTTTTAATTCACAAAGCTTATTTGGAGGTGGGACTGTCTTCACCTCAGAGAATTACAACTCATTCTACTAGATCAGTTGCCACATCTTTCAAGGATGAAGCTTCAGTTGATCAAATTTGCAAAGCTGCCACTTGGTCTTCCTTGCATACCTTTACTAAATTCAATAATTTTGATGTTTTTGCTTTTTCCGTATCAGCTTTTGGTATTAGGTTCTTCAGGCAACTGTCTGTTTGATTCTAATGCCTATGATTTAAGTTTTTCTGAAAATTTAAAAAAAGACTTTACTTTTGGATTTCATTTCTCAGCGAAAATAGCGGTTTTTATTTTATCCCTCCCTTTATTTTTGTTACTCGTGGACTTCCACAAGCTAGTTATTATATCCCATCAGTAACAAGCTTGTGGACTTTCACCACCTCCACCTATATGAAAGAAAACATAATTTATGTAAGAAGTTACCTGATAAATTCATTTCTTTAATGGTGCCGAGAGTCCACAAGGCCCACCCAATTTTTCTTTAGTTTTTTTGGTTATTTTTAATAAAGCACATCTTTATTCCGGCTCCTCTTTTATATGCTTTTACTCCTTAAACACCTCACCTCTTGGCTATACGTTAAACAGACTTCTAGTTCTTTTAGGGTTTTTTTAGTTCTAGTATGAGTGCGGTAGGCGGGGTATTTATAGGCTTTTAAAGTTTGGCAAACTTTGCCTCCTCCTGGTAGGAATGTATATCCCATCAGTAACAAGCTTGTGGACTCCACCATGAAAGAAAGGAATTTATTAGGTAAGTTCTTATATAAATTTATGTTTTTTAGATCAGTTTCTGTGCATATAATTCTTTTATAGTAGTGTCTATTACATAAATAGACTTAGCAAAGGGGAAAGGAAAATGTACAGTATACAGCAAAGATTGTTAAATTTACAAACGGTGCAGATCCTGTAAAAATGTATAAAACCCTATAGAAGAAGGAAGAGAAACAGAGTCAGTACACACTCTTTATACATTCACTGATTTCAGCACTCAATCAACAATGAAAAAATACAAGAAAGTCTATTTAAATAGATTTGTATCTGTGTGCCCAGATGCAGCCCACCTAGAGCAAACACATAGGTGTCAGGTAAATTACATTCATAGAAAACAAATATATATACATATAGAAATAAAATTTAAAAGCATGTCCAGCTTTCCAAACATAATGATAAAAAATGTGTGAATATAGAATGCACTAAAGCAGTATAATTGCAACACCTCTTCCAGATGCTGACCCTGTAACAACTACAGAAATCTGTCACCATGGAAACCATATGAGGATCTATGCAAAGGAAAAAATTGTATACAAATAGCAGAAATTTCCTTATGTACAACTGCAACACCTCTACGCAAGAGTAAAAATAAGTAAAATTCTGCAAGAGTAAAAATGAATACAATTAAAATAAAGTTACTCAAAAGACATTGATTAAAATACTCCCATGAGTAATTATATAGAAGCAATACTGCAAAGAGAAGATGCCGGTTCACATGTAAAACAGATTTAATAAATACGATAATAAATACAATAACATACAGTGTACTAATAGGTCGACCTAGTATAATATCGTTATACAATAGCAATAATCAACATTCAAAAAGAAAAATATTAAAAACAATACAATAAAATTGTTACAAATTATACCATCTAAAAGTATCAATAATATATAGCTGAAATAGACAACAGAGAGAAAAAAAATATAACAAATGTCTTTAGGGCATCAGTCGGAAATATAAAATTGTGTGATAAGCCTCAGTTATTGTAGATGAGAAAGCAGTCAAATGGCGTTCCTAATAGGAGCACAGGTGGACCCTGTAAATTTCTACAGGAATCTGTCACCATGGATACCTCGAGGATCTATGCAGCAGAGAACACATGTACAGATACAATTTATGTGTATAATTACAATACACAGATGGACAACACCTTTACCAGAGGATAGGTATCTATGCTATCTTAGATAAATATATTAAGGATCCATGTCCATCCGAGAAAGAGAACAAGTGGCATCAATGTTGCAAAAACTGTTGTCTATTACATGCAGTTATATAAAAAAATCGTGTATACTGTCCCTTTATTAAGAATACCTATAATAAACCAGATGTTTTTCCTTGTTCACCAGACTCCGTTATGGAAGATATCTGTATTCCAAAGAGTTATGAGGGAGAAAACCACAGAACTACACCAGATAAGAGAATGGAGATAAATACTTGTACAGGGGATACAGCTATCACACAACTTCATTCCAGTGAAGAAGAAAAACCCTTCAAGTGTTCTGAATGTTCTAAACACTTCAACTGGAAGTCAAATTTTATTGCTCATATGAGAATTCATACTGGAGAAAAAAAACCATATGAATGTTCTGAATGTGGGAAATGTTTCAACTGGAATGCAAACCTCATTGCGCATATCAGGCTTCACACAGGTAATAAGCCTTTTGTGTGTCCTGATTGTGGAAAATGTTATATAAATAACGCAAGTTTGCTTCGGCATCAGAGAATTCATACAGGCGAGAAACCATATGCGTGCTCTGAGTGTGGCAAGCACTTTAAGCAGAAAGAAGGTCTAATTTTACATTCAAGGCTACACACAGGAGAAAAGCCATTTGCATGTTCTGAGTGTGGAAAATATTTTCCAAGTAATCAGTATTTGGCTCGGCATCAGAGGATTCATACTGGAGATGCCAATGTTTTTGCTTGTCCAGACTGTGGGAAATGCTTTACCAGTAGTACAAGTCTTGTTCGGCACCAGAGAACGCACACAGGAGAGAAACCATTTACATGTTCTGAATGTGGAAAGGGATTTACCAGCAACCAATACCTTGTTATGCATCACAGGGTACATACGGGGGAAAAGACATTTGCATGTTCTGATTGTGGGAAATGTTTTACAAGTAGTCCAAGCCTGGTGAGACATGTGAGAACTCACACAGGTGACAAGCCGTTTCCATGTTCTGAGTGTGGGAAATGTTTTACCAGTAAATCAAACCTTATCCTACACCAACGGATTCACAGTGGTGAGAAAACCTTTGTGTGTTCTGACTGTGGTAAATGTTTTATTAGCAGCTCAAACCTTGCTGTACATCAGAGAATACACACAGGGGAGAAACCATACAACTGCTCTGAATGTGGGAAATGTTTTTCCAGTAACTCTCACCTTATTAGACATACAAGAATTCACATAAGTTGCAAAACAAGTAAATGTAAGATGTAATGCCAGTAACTCATCTTTTTTAGTATGAAAGAACTCACATAGGGAAGGACATCCAGCTAACTGTGTGAGATGTTTAGCCAGTAATTCTCATCTTGTTCGCCATGGAAGAACTGACGTAAGGGAGATATCCAGCTAACTGTGTGAGATGTTTTTTCCGGTAATTCTCATCTTGTTCGTCATGAAAGAATTCACGTAGCGGAGACTTCCAGCTAACTGTGTGAGATGTTTAGTCTGTAACTCTCATCTTGTTTGCCATGAAAGAATTCATGTAGGGAAGACATCCAGCTAACGGTGGGAAATGTTTTTCCAGTAACTCTTATCTTGTTAGGCAAGTGTGCGAGCCAACTAACTTTGGGAGATTTATTGCTAGTTATTCTCATCTTGTTGGGCATAGAAGGACTCAAATAGGGGACAAAGTAAACACATTGTGGGATATGTATTGCCAATGACTTTCATCTGGTTAGGCATGGAAGGACTCCTATAAGCAAGAAAACCAACTTTGTGAAAGTTCTACCAGCAGGGACGCAAATCTTGTTATACGTAGCACAGTTGCATTTTTTAATACTGTATTTTGGATGTGTTTCTAATTCTATACAAATATTTAAATTATGTCTAAGGTTTGTCAGAAGGCACAACATGGAGTAAAGATATTGTTTGGGGAAATTCAAAGGAAACTCCATGTTTAACATTATAGAATTTTTGGCTAGGATTTAAAGCTCCCTGTGTGTATGAGTTCATTGTGGGTTTGTTTTTAGAAATGACACATATCAAACAGTTTAATTATATATGTAAATCTGGTGCCTTCACATACAGAAATATGTTGTGAAATACAGATCAAGCAGAACATCATTTAAAGGACCATTAAATAGAGGACTGCCTGATCAATAAATACATTGTAAAAAAGTATACAATTGCACTTACTCTGAATTTTAAATGAGCAGCAATGATCCCTCTATTTCTTTGGAGCTGTGAGCGCCAAGATTTTGGCTTGTGAAGTTTTTGGCCAAGCGACTAACATGGAGTGTTGTCCAGTCTAAAAATGTGGTAAAGGTAATAAACAGACACACAAGGTAGAGTGACCAGCGGAAAAAAATAAATACTACAAACTCCAACTAGATAATAGGAATCTCTCAACAAAACCTATAGACAAGACACAGGATAAAAATAACATTACTAGGGAGCACTAAAAATAGCTAATGAGTATCATAAATGGATAAGGAATATAAATAATCAATATTCAAACCTACAACTGCAGAAGATTAACCGCAAGAGTAAAAATGAATACAATTAAAATAAAGTTACTCAAAAGACATTGATTAAAATACTCCCATGAGTAATTATATAGAAGCAATACTGCAAAGAGAAGGTGCCGGTTCACATGTAAAACAGATTTAATAAATACGATAATAAATTCAATAAATACAATAACATACAGTGTACTAATAGGTCGACCTAGTATAATATTGTTATATAATAGCAATAATCAACATTCAAAAAGAAAAATATAAAAAACAATACAATAAAATTGTTACAAATTGTACCATCTAAAAGTATCAATAATATATAGCTGAAATAGACAACAGAGATAAAAAATATAACAAATGTCTTTAGGGCATCAGTCGGAAATATAAAATTGTGTGATAAGCCTCAGTTATTGTAGATGAGAAAGCGGTCAAATGGCGTTCCTAATAGGAGCACAGGTGGATACCAACTAGCCGTCTCTAGCAGCGTGAGTTTTATGACAATGTTAACAGCGTGAGTCTTTTAGCAGAATACGGATCCTCCTATAAGAAGGGGAATTCCTTTTAGTGAGGTATCAAGTCACGTATTATAAAACGATATCTGTACTCACAGCATAGACTATTGATATCGGCATCAGACACACAATGCACCAGTCGTGCTATCGATGTGGAGTTCCCTTAGGTTGCGGTTGTGTGATATCCTCAGTGTTCAGACTGATGAAAGTCTCTACAGAATAGGCAGGAAACTCAGTGATAACCCAGTAATCTATCTAATGGGTTAGATCGTTATTAACAAATCTAAACACCTTTAGATCCACCTTTGGTGGTTTTTACTGTATCACTCTTAAGAGTTATAACGCTGAATTCCGGAAGTACATACAGTACATATGCTCCACTAACGGGAGCGATAGAACAGAGCACAAAGGTAGTAAACAGCATCACATGAGCATGGATAGTCTAGTTTGTTGTTCTCTATTTTAAATGAGGCAGATAACGCACTCAGTCTTACACATACAGTCACATAATCTCTCACACACACTCTCTCACTCTTACAGACACTTTCTCCCACTCACACAGCCAAACATTCACTCTTACTCACACACACTGTGCTCATACACTCTTCCACTCACACACTCTCTCCCACACACACTCGTACACAAACTCAAAAAGCATTTAAATGGACATAAAAGCAATTTAAACTAATTTAAGGAAATATACATTTTGAACCACTATTTTTTTTTTCAGTAAATGAGTAACAATAAAAAAGTATATACAGTATGTATGCATACCCTTAACCTTGAAAAAATCAGCACAGCACAAGAACACACACTATCCTACTCATTCATATACTCTATATCATACTCACCCTCACGTTCTTTCACACACACACACAATCACACTCACCCCCTCTCTCACATAATCACACTCACTATTACACACACTCACCCTCTCTCACGTTTAAAAAACAAAATATTAATGAAACAGTCTGAATTTCAGAATAATTCTGGCTTTTGGAATTCCGGATTTGTGCCTGTGCTAGGGTTAATAGAGGGAGAGACTGGGAAAGAGAAAGGGGGGGGCAGAGGGAGAGAAAGGGGGGAGAAAACAGAGGGAGAGGAGGGGGAACAAGAGAGAGGGGAGAGAGATGGGGAGAAAACAGAAAGATGGGAGAAAACAGGGAGAGGAACAGAGAGGGGAAAAATGCAGTGAAAAGGGGGGAACAGAGAAGGAGGGAGAAAACAGAGGAAGACGGAGGTGGATAAAACAGAGGGAAATGGGGAAGAATGGATGGAGAGAGAAAAACACAGGGAGCAAGAAAAAGAGGGAAAACAGGGAGAGAGAGGGGAGAACAGAAGGAGAGGAGGGGGAACCAGAGAGAAGGGAGAGAGAGGGGAGAACAGAAGGAGAGGAGGAGGAACCAGAGAGAAGGGAGAGAGAAGGGAGAACAGAAGGAGAGGAGGGGGAACCAGAGAGAAGGGAGAGATAGGGGAGAACAGAAGGAGAGGAGGGTGAACCAGAGAGAAGAGAGAGAGAGGGGAGAACAGAAGGAGAGGAGGGGGAACCAGAGAGAAGAGAGAGATCGGGGAGAACAGAAGGAGAGGAGGGGGAACCAGAGAGAAGAGAGAGATCGGGGAGAACAGAAGGAGAGGAGGGGGGACCAGAGAGAAGAGAGAGATCGGGGAGAACAGAAGGAGAGGAGGGTGAACCAGAGAGAAGAGAGTGAGAGGGGAGAGGAGGGGGAACCAGAGAGAGGGGAGAACAGAAGGAGAGGAGGGGGAACCAGAGAGAAGGGAGAGAGAGGGGAGAACAGAAGGAGAGGAGGGGGAACTAGAGAGAAGAGAGAGATAGGGGAGAACAGAAGGAGAGGAGGGGGAATCAGAGAGAAGGGAGAGAGAGGGGAGAACAGAAGGAGAGGAGGGGAAACTAGAGAGAAGAGAGAGATAGGGGAGAACAGAAGGAGAGGAGGAACCAGAGAGAAGAGAGAGAGAGAGGGGAGAACAGAAGGAGAGGAGGGGGAACCAGAGAGAAGAGAGAGATCGGGGAGAACAGAAGAAGAGGAGGGGGAACCAGAGAGAAGAGAGAGATCGGGGAGAACAGAAGGAGAGGAGGGGGAACCAGAGAGAAGAGAGAGATCGGGGAGAACAGAAGGAGAGGAGGGTGAACCAGAGAGAAGAGAGTGAGAGGGGAGAGGAGGGGGAACCAGAGAGAAGAGAGAGATAGGGGAGAACAGAAGGAGAGGAGGGGGAACCAGAGAGAGAGGGGAGAACAGAAGGAGAGGAGGGTGAACCAGAGAGAAGAGAGAGAGAGGGGAGAACAGAAGGAGAGGAGGGGGAACCAGAGAGAAGAGAGAGAGAGAGAGGGGAGAACAGAAGGAGAGGAGGGGGAACCAGAGAGAGGGGAGAACAGAAGGAGAGGAAGGGGAACCAGAGAGACGAGAGAGAGAGGGGAGAACAGAAGGAGAGGAGGGGGAACCAGAGAGAGAGAGAGGGGGGAACAGAAGGAGAGGAGGGGGAACCAGAGAGAAGGGAGAGAGAGGGGAGAACAGAAGGAGAGGAAGGGGAACCAGAGAGACGAGAGAGAGAGGGGAGAACAGAAGGAGAGGAGGGGGAACCAGAGAGAAGAGAGAGAGAGAGAGAGAGGGGGGAACAGAAGGAGAGGAGGGGGAACCAGAGAGAAGGGAGAGAGAGGGGAGAACAGAAGGAGAGGAGGGGGAACAGGAGAGAAGGGAGAGATAGGGGAGAACAGAAGGAGAGGAGTGGGAACCAGAGAGAGGGGAGAACAGAAGGAGAGGAGGGTGAACCAGAGAGAAGGGAGAGAGAGCGGAAAACAGAAGGAGAGGAGGGGGAACCAGAGAGAAGGGAGAGAGGGGGGGACCAGAGAGAAGGGAGAGAGAGGGGAAAACAGAAGGAGAGGAGGGGAAACCAGAGAGAAGAGAGAGATAGGGGAGAACAGAAGGAGAGGAGGGGGAACCAGAGAGAAGAGAGAGATGGGGAGAACAGAAGGAGAGGAGGAACCAGAGAGAAGAGAGAGATAGGGGAAAACAAAAGGAGAGGAGGGGGAGCCAGAGAGAAGAGAGAGAGAGGGGAGAACAGAAGGAGAGGAGGGGGAACCAGAGAGAAGGGAGAGAGAGGGGAGAACAGAAGGAGAGGCGGGGGAACCAGAGAGAAGAGAGAGAGAGGGGAGAACAGAAGGAGAGGAGGGGGAACCAGAGAGAAGGGAGAGAGAGGGGAGAACAGAAGGAGAGGAGGGGGAACCAGAGAGAAGGGAGAGAGGAGAAAACAGGAGGAGAGGAGGGGGAACCAGAGAGAAGGGAGAGAGAGGGGAGAACAGAAGGAGAGGAGGGGGAACCAAAGAGAAGGGAGAGAGGAGAAAACAGGAGGAGAGGAGGGGGAACCAGAGAGAAGGGAGAGAGAGGGGAGAACAGAAGGAGAGGAGGAACCAGAGAGAAGAGAGAGAGAGGGGAGAACAGAAGGAGAGGAGGGGGAACCAGAGAGAAGGGAGAGATCGGGGAGAACAGAAGGAGAGGAGGGGGAACCAGAGAGAAGAGAGAGATCGGGGAGAACAGAAGGAGAGGAGGGTGAACCAGAGAGAAGAGAGTGAGAGGGGAGAGGAGGGGGAACCAGAGAGAAGAGAGAGATAGGGGAGAACAGAAGGAGAGGAGGGGGAACCAGAGAGAAGGGAGAGAGAGGGGAGAACAGAAGGAGAGGAGGGTGAACCAGAGAGAAGAGAGAGAGAGGAGAGAACAGAAGGAGAGGAGGAACCAGAGAGAAGAGAGAGAGAGGGGAGAACAGAAGGAGAGGAGGGGGAACCAGAGAGAAGAGAGAGAGAGAGGGGAGAACAGAAGGAGAGGAGGGCGAACCAGAGAGAGGGGAGAACAGAATGAGAGGAAGGGGAACCAGAGAGAAGAGAGAGATAGGGGAGAACAGAAGGAGAGGAGGGGGAACCAGAGAGAGGGGAGAACAGAAGGAGAGGAGGGGGAACCAGAGAGAAGAGAAAGATCGGGGAGAACAGAAGGAGAGGAGGGTGAACCAGAGAGTGAGAGGGGAGAGGAGGGGGAACCAGAGAGAAGAGAGAGATAGGGGAGAACAGAAGGAGAGGAGGGGGAACCAGAGAGAGAGGGGAGAACAGAAGGAGAGGAGGGGGAACCAGAGAGAAGAGAGAGAGAGAGGGGGGAAAAGAAGGAGAGGAGGGGGAACCAGAGAGAAGAGAGAGAGAGAGGGGAGAACAGAAGGAGAGGAAGGGGAACCAGAGAGAAGGGAGAGAGAGGGGAGAACAGAAGGAGAGGAAGGGGAACCAGAGAGACGAGAGAGAGAGGGGAGAACAGAAGGAGAGGAGGGGGAACAGGAGAGGAGGGGGAACCAGAGAGAGGGGAGAACAGAAGGAGAGGAGGGTGAACCAGAGAAAAGGGAGAGAGAGGGGAAAACAGAAGGAGAGGAGGGGGAACCAGAGAGAAGGGAGAGAGAGGGGAAAACAGGGGAAATCAGAGAGAAGAGAGAGAGAGGGGAGAACAGAAGGAGAGGAAGGGGAACCAGAGAGAAGAGAGAGATAGGGGAGAACAGAAGGAGAGGAGGGGGAACAGGAGAGAAGGGAGAGAGAGGGGAGAACAGAAGGAGAGGAGGGGGAACCAGAGAGAGGGGAGAACAGAAGGAGAGGAGGGTGAACCAGAAAAAAAGGGAGAGAGAGGGGAAAACAGAAGGAGAGGAGGGGGAACCAGAGAGAAGGGAGAGAGAGGGGAAAACAGGGGAAACCAGAGAGAAGAGAGAGATAGGAGAGACCAGAAGGAGAGGAGGAACCAGAGAGAAGAGAGAGATAGTGGAGAACAGAAGGAGAGGAGGGTGAACCAGAGAGAAGGGAGAGAGGAGAAAACAGGAGGAGAGGAGGGGGAACCAGAGAGAAGGGAGAGAGAGGGGAGAACAGAAGGAGAGGAGGGTGAACCAGAGAGAAGGGAGAGAGGAGAAAACAGGAGGAGAGGAGGGGGAACCAGAGAGAAGGGAGAGAGAGGGGAGAACAGAAGGAGAGGAGGGGGAACCAGAGAGAAGGGAGAGAGAGAGGGGAGAACAGAAGGAGAGGAGGGGGAACCAGAGAGAAGGGAGAGAGAGAGGGGAGGAACCAGCGAGAAGGGAGATAGAGGGGAGAACAGAAGGAGAGGAGGGGGAACCAGAGAGAAGGGAGAGAGAGGGGAGAACAGAAGGAGAGGAGGGGGAACCAGAGAGAAGAGAGAGAGAGGGGAGAACAGAAGGAGAGGAGGAACCAGAGAGAAGAGAGAGAGAGGGGAGAACAGAAGGAGAGGAGGGGGAACCAGAGAGAAGGGAGAGATCGGGGAGAACAGAAGGAGAGGAGGGGGAACCAGAGAGAAGAGAGAGATACCCATCCCATCTTGGTGACATCACGGGCTCGATCCGGCAAAAGCCGGCGACGCCAGATTGTGCTAGTTTGGTATCCTATATACGGCGTAACATAGAAGTTACGCTCGTATATTTCACCTTTCGGCCGTAGTTTTCTGGCCCATAGAGCGATATACAAAACACGCGCAGTTTGGTATCCAATATCCAGCGCAAGGCCTTACGTGGCGAAAATGGAGAAAACTTACTCCATTTTCACCTTGCCGCAAAATGCAGGCTTAGCAAGCCTTGCGCTGAGTATTGGAGCACCGTAACTTCCCTAAAATGCCTGCAAAATAAAACCTAACACCTAACGCATGTGCAATGTCTATCTACCTGTCAACCGCAATCCCCCACCGCAATACCTAATAAAGTGTTTAACCCTAACCCTAATAAACTACAATTATCTAAACTAAAATACAATTAAATAAACTAAACTATATTGCAAAAAACAAACACTAAATTACAAAAAATAAAAAAATATTACAAGAATTTTAATCTAATTACACCTAAAAAAAGCCCCCCAAAATAATAAAATTTCCCTACCCTAAACTAAATTACAAAAGTAATCAGCTCTATTACCAGCCCTTAAAAGGGCCTTTTGCGGGGCATTGCCCCAAAGTAATCAGCTCTTTTACCTGTAAAAAAAAGAACAATCCCCCCCCACTACAACCCACCACCCACACACCCCTACTCTAAAACCCACCCGACCCCCCCTTAAAAAAACCTAAGTCTAACCCCCAAGTGGTCCTTACCTGTCCTGAAGACCGGCGGAGAAGGTCCTGTTCCAGGCGGTGAAGTCTTCTTCCAAGCGGCGACCTCTTCTTCTTCCAACAACCAGCCGGTGCGGAGCGGAAGAGTTGAAGACCGATGACCGTGGAGCTAAAGACCGTTGACTCTGGAACTGAAGACCGGCGACGCTGGAACTGAAGATCGGTGACTGGATCTGAAGACCGCGGAGCCATGGAGCCTGGAGGATCCTCTTCATACGATCTCCGCCATACAATGAATAGGAATTCAAGGTACGCGATTAAAAATGGTGTCCCTTGAATTCCTATTGGCTGATTTGAGCCTTCAAATTCAAATCAGCCAATCGGATGAGAGCTACTGTAATTCTATTGGCTGATTTGAATAGCCAATAGAATAAGAGCTACTGACATTCTATTGGCTATTCAAATCAGCCAATAGAATTACAGTAGCTGTCATCCGATTGGGTGACGCAGGTTACCTAGCTTGCGCCGAAAAGTACGCCGTATATCGGATCGCGCCCCACGGGCTTCATATATATATATTATATATATATTATATATATATATATATATATATATATATATATATATAATTTTATTTTGCGCTCTCGCTCCCCCCTCTCTTTTGCTCTCTCTCTCCCCCCTGTCTTTTGCGCTCTCTCTCTTCCCCTCTCTCTTTTGCTCTATCTCTCCCCCCTCTCTTTTGCACTCTTCCTCCCCCCTCTCTTTTGCTCTCTCCCTCCCCCCTCTCTTTTGCGCTCTCTCTTCCCCTCTCTTTTGCTCTCTCTCTCCCCCATCTCTTTTGCTCTCTCTCTCCCCCATCTCTTTTGCTCTCTCTCTCTCCCCCATCTCTTTTGCTCTCTCTCTCTCCCCCATCTCTTTTGCTCTCTCTCCCCCATCTCTTTTGCTCTCTCTCCCCCATCTCTTTTTCTCTCTCTCCCCCTCTCTTTTGCTCTTTCTGCCCCCTCTCTTTTGCTCTCTCTCTTCCCCCTCTTTGGCTCTCTCTCCCCGCTATTTGGCTCTCTCTCGCAGCCACGGTCTCTCTTGCCCCATTGCGGTGCCCCGCCCGCCCACACCCCTCGACCTGCCTGGCCATGCCCCATCGCAGGACTTCCATTGGTCGCGCCCACCAGACCACGCCCCCATCACAACACTCCACCCGGCCACGCACCTCATCACGCCCCCCCATCGCAGCTCTCCCGCCGGCCACGCCACACCACCTCTGCTGTCAGGATCCTAAAGGCCAGGTATATTTGTCCTTGTGCAGTCTCTACATAACTGCATCTGACAAACATACCTGGCCTTTTATTATATAGGATATATATATATATATATATATATATATATATATATATATACACACACAGGGGTTGAAAAAGTTGCCCAAGAGCTAGTGGTCCCATGAAATTTTTTAGAGGTCCCATTTTTTTAACTTCATATTTTTGCACACCCCTATTTAAGCACGCCTCTATTTAAAGTGAAGGTAAAGTTACCTTTACGCTGATCCCAAATCAAATTCGGCTAGATTACGAGTTCTGCGTTATGAGTTAAAAAGCCGCGTTATGGGTTATAACGCTGCTTTCTTTCATGTAATTAGCAAGAGTCCATGAGCTAGTGACGTATGGGATATACATTCCTACCAGGAGGGGCAAAGTTTCCCAAACCTCAAAATGCCTATAAATACACCCCTCACCACACCCACAAATCAGTTTTACAAACTTTGCCTCCCGTGGAGGTGGTGAAGTAAGTTTGTGCTAGATTCTACGTTGATATGCGCTCCGCAGCAGGTTGGAACCCGGTTTTCCTCTCAGCGTGCAGTGAATGTCAGAGGGATGTGAAGAGAGTATTGCCTATTTGAATTCAATGATCTCCTTCTACGGGGTCTATTTCATAGGTTCTCTGTTATCGGTCGTAGAGATTCATCTCTTACCTCCCTTTTCAGATCGACGATATACTCTTATGTACCATTACCTCTACTGATTCTTGTTTCAGTACTGGTTTGGCTTTCTACTACATGTAGATGAGTGTCCTGGGGTAAGTAAGTCTTATTTTTGTGACACTCTAAGCTATGGTTGGGCACTTTTATATAAAGTTCTAAATATTTGTGTTTAAACATTTATTTGCCTTGATTCAGGATGTTCAATATTCCTTATTTCAGATAGTCAGTTTCATTATTTGGGATAATGCATTTGAATAATCAATTTTTTTTCTTACCTTAAAATTTGACTTTTTTCCCTGTGGGCTGTTAGGCTCGCGGGGGCTGAAAATGCTTCATTTTATTGCGTCATTCTTGGCGCGGACTTTTTTGGCGCAAAAAAATTTCTTTGTTATTTCCGGCGTCATACTTGTCACCGGAAGTTGCGTCATTTTTTGACGTTTTTGCGCCAAAAGTGTCGGCGTTACCAGATGTGGCGTCATTTTTGGCGCTAAAAGCATTTCGGCGCCAAATAATGTGGGCGTCTTTTTTGGCGCTAAAAAATATGGGCGTCATTATTGTCTCCACATTATTTAAGTCTCATTGTTTATTTGCTTCTGGTTGCTAGAGGCTTGTTCACTGGCATTTTTTCCCATTCCTGAAACTGTCATTTAAGGAATTTGATCAATTTTGCTTTATATGTTGTTTTTTCTATTACATATTGCAAGATGTCTCAGTTTGACCCTGAATCAGAAGATACTTCTGGAAAATCGCTGCCTGATGCTGGATCTACCAAAGTTAAGTGTATTTGCTGTAAACTTGTGGTATCTGTTTCTCCAGCTGTTGTTTGTAATGAATGTCATGACAAACTTGTTAATGCATATAATATTTCCTTTAGTAATGTTACATTACCTGTTGCTGTTCCATCAACATCTAATACTCAGAGTGTTCCTGTTAACATAAGATATTTTGTTTCTAAATCCATTAAGAAGGCTATGTCTGTTATTCCTCCTTCTAGTAAACATAAAAGGTCTTTTAAAACTTCTCATTTTTCAGATGAATTTTTAAATGAACATCATCATTCTGATTCTGATAATGATTCCTCTGGTTCAGAGGATTCTGTTTCAGAGGTTGATGCTGATAAATCTTCATATTTATTCAAAATGGAATTTATTCGTTCTTTACTTAAAGAAGTCTTAATTGCATTAGAAATAGAGGAATCTGGTCCTCTTGATACTAAATCTAAACGTTTAAATAAGGTTTTTAAATCTCCTGTAGTTATTCCAGAAGTTTTTCCTGTCCCTGATGCTATTTCTGAAGTAATTTCCAGGGAATGGAATAATTTGGGTAATTCATTTACTCCTTCTAAACGTTTTAAGCAATTATATCCTGTGCCATCTGACAGATTAGAGTTTTGGGTCAAAATCCCTAAGGTTGATGGGGCTATCTCTACTCTTGCTAAACGTACTACTATTCCTACGGCAGATAGTACTTCCTTTAAGGATCCTTTAGATAGGAAAATTGAATCCTTTCTAAGAAAAGCTTACTTATGTTCAGGTAATCTTCTTAGACCTGCTATATCTTTAGCGGATGTTGCTGCAGCTTCAACTTTTTGGTTGGAAGCTTTAGCGCAACAAGTAACAGATCATAATTCTCATAGCATTGTTAATCTTCTTCAACATGCTAATAATTTTATTTGTGATGCCATCTTTGATATCATTAGGGTTGATGTCAGGTATATGTCTCTAGCTATTTTAGCTAGAAGAGCTTTATGGCTTAAAACTTGGAATGCTGATATATCTTCCAAGTCAACTTTGCTTTCCCTTTCTTTCCAGGGTAATAAATTATTTGGTTCACAGTTGGATTCTATTATTTCAACTGTTACTGGGGGGAAAGGAACTTTTTTACCACAGGATAAAAAATCTAAAGGTAAATTTAGGTCTACTAATCATTTTCGTTCCTTTCGTCACAATAAGGAACAAAAGCCTGATCCTTCCCCTACAGGAGCGGTATCAGTTTGGAAACCATCTCCAGTCTGGAATAAATCCAAGCCTTTTAGAAAGCCAAAGCCAGCTCCCAAGTCAACATGAAGGTGCGGCCCTCATTCCAGCCCAGCTGGTAGGGGGCAGATTACGATTTTTCAAAGAAATTTGGATCAATTCGATTCACAATCTTTGGATTCAGAACATTGTTTCACAAGGGTACAGAATAGGCTTCAAGATAAGGCCTCCTGCAAGAAGATTTTTTCTTTCCCGTGTCCCAGTAAATCCAGTGAAGGCTCAAGCATTTCTGAAATGTGTTTCAGATCTAGAGTTGGCTGGAGTAATTATGCCAGTTCCAGTTCTGGAACAGGGGCTGGGGTTTTACTCAAATCTCTTCATTGTACCAAAGAAGGAGAATTCCTTCAGACCAGTTCTGGATTTAAAAATATTGAATCATTATGTAAGGATACCAACATTCAAAATGCTAACTATAAGGACTATTCTGCCTTTTATTCAGCAAGGGCATTATATGTCCACAATAGATTTACAGGATGCATATCTGCATATTCCGATTCATCCAGATCACTATCAGTTTCTGAGATTCTCTTTCCTATACAAGCATTACCAGTTTGTGGCTCTGCCGTTTGGCCTAGCAACTGCTCCAAGGATTTTTACAAAGGTTCTTGGTGCCCTTCTGTCTGTAATCAGAGAACAGGGTATTGTGGTATTCCTTATTTGGACGATATCTTGGTACTTGCTCAGTCTTCACATTTAGCAGAATCTCATACGAATCGACTTGTATTGTTTCTTCGAGAACATGGTTGGAGGATCAATTTACCAAAAAGTTCATTGATTCCTCAGACAAGGGTAACCTTTTTAGGTTTCCAGATAGATTCAGTGTCCATGACTCTGTCTCTGACAGACAAGAGACGTCTAAAATTGGTTTCAGCTTGTCGAAACCTTCAGTCTCAATCATTCCCTTCGGTAGCCTTATGCATGGAAATTCTAGGTCTTATGACTGCTGCATCGGACGCGATCCCCTTTGCTCGTTTTCACATGCGACCTCTTCAGCTCTGTATGCTGAACCAGTGGTGCAGGGATTATACAAAGATATCTCAATTAATATCTTTAAAACCGATTGTACGACACTCTCTGACGTGGTGGACAGACCACCATCGTTTAGTTCAGGGGGCTTCTTTAGTTCTTCCGACCTGGACTGTGATTTCAACAGATGCAAGTCTGACAGGTTGGGGAGTTGTTTGGGGGTCTCTTACAGCACAAGGGGTTTGGGAATCTCAGGAGGTGAGATTACCAATCAACATTTTGGAACTCCGTGCAATTTTCAGAGCTCTTCAGTCATGGCCTCTTCTAAAGAGAGAGTCGTTCATTTGTTTTCAGACGGACAATGTCACAACCGTGGCATATGTCAATCATCAAGGAGGGACTCACAGTCCTCTGGCTATGAAAGAAGTATCTTGAATACTGGTATGGGCGGAATCCAGCTCCTGTCTAATTTCTGCGCTTCATATCCCAGGTATAGACAATTGGGAAGCGGATTATCTCAGTCGCCAAACGTTACATCCGGGCGAATGGTCTCTTCACCCAGAGGTATTTCTTCAGATTGTTCAAATGTGGGGACTTCCAGAAATAGATCTGATGGCTTCTCATCTAAACAAGAAACTTCCCAGGTATCTGTCCAGATCCAGGGATCCTCAGGCGGAGGCAGTGGATGCATTGTCACTTCCTTGGAAGTATCATCCTGCCTATATCTTTCCGCCTCTAGTTCTTCTTCCAAGAGTGATTTCCAAAATTCTAAAGGAGTGCTCGTTTGTTCTGCTGGTGGCTCCAGCATGGCCTCACAGGTTTTGGTATGCGGATCTTGTCCGGATGGCCACTTGCCAACCGTGGACTCTTCCATTAAGACCAGACCTTCTATCGCAAGGTCCTTTTTTCCATCAGGATCTCAAATCCTTAAATTTGAAGGTATGGAGATTGAACGCTTGATTCTCAGTCATAGAGGTTTCTCTGACTCTGTGATTAATACTATGTTACAGGCTCGTAAATCTGTATCTAGGAAGATATATTATCGAGTCTGGAAGATTTACATTTCTTGGTGTTTTTCTCATCATTTTTCTTGGCATTCTTTTAGAATTCCTAGAATTTTACAGTTTCTTCAGGATGGTTTGGATAAAGGTTTGTCTGCAAGTTCCTTGAAAGGACAAATCTCTGCTCTTTCTGTTCTTTTCCACAGAAATATTGCTAGTCTTCCTGATATTCATTGTTTTGTACAAGCTTTGGTTCGTATAAAACCTGTTATTAAGTCAATTTCTCCTCCTTGGAGTTTGAATTTGGTTCTGGGGGCTCTTCAAGCTCCTCCGTTTGAACCTATGCATTCGCTGGACATTAAATTACTTTCTTGGAAACTTTTGTTTCTTTTGGCCATCTCTTCTGCTAGAAGAGTTTCTGAATTATCTGCTCTTTCTTGTGAGTCTCCTTTTCTGATTTTTCATCAGGATAAGGCGGTGTTGCGAACTTCTTTTAAATTTTTACCTAAGGTTGTGAATTCTAACAACATTAGTAGAGAAATTGTGGTTCCTTCATTGTGTCCTAATCCTAAGAATTCTAAGGAAAGATCGTTGCATTCTTTGGATGTAGTTAGAGCTTTGAAATATTATGTTGAAGCTACTAAAAATTTCCGAAAGACTTCTAGTCTATTTGTTATCTTTTCCGGTTCTAAGAAAGGTCAGAAGGCCTCTGCCATTTCTTTGGCGTCTTGGTTAAAGTCTTTGATTCATCATGCTTATGTCGAGTCGGGTAAAACTCTGTCTCAAAGGATTACAGCTCATTCTACTAGGTCAGTTTCTACTTCCTGGGCGTTTAGGAATGAAGCTTCGGTTGATCAGATTTGCAAAGCAGCAACTTGGTCTTCTTTGCATACTTTTACTAAATTCTACCATTTTGATGTGTTCTCTTCTTCTGAAGCAGTTTTTGGTAGAAAAGTACTTCAGGCAGCTGTTTCAGTTTGATTCTTCTGCTTATAATTTCAGTTTTTTTCATTATAAGATTTAAACTTTGTTTTGGGTGTGGATTATTTTCAGTGGAATTGGCTGTCTTTATTTTATCCCTCCCTCTCTAGTGACTCTTGCGTGGAAGATCTACATCTTGGGTATTCATTATCCCATACGTCACTAGCTCATGGACTCTTGCTAATTACATGAAAGAAAACATAATTTATGTAAGAACTTACCTGATAAATTCATTTCTTTCATATTAGCAAGAGTCCATGAGGCCCACCCTTTTTTGTGGTGGTTATGATTTTTTTATATAAAGCACAATTATTCCAATTCCTTATTTTTTTATGCTTTCACACTTTTTTCTTGTCACCCCACTTCTTGGCTATGCGTTAAACTGATTTGTGGGTGTGGTGAGGGGTGTATTTATAGGCATTTTGAGGTTTGGGAAACTTTGCCCCTCCTGGTAGGAATGTATATCCCATACGTCACTAGCTCATGGACTCTTGCTAATATGAAAGAAATGAATTTATCAGGTAAGTTCTTACATAAATTATGTTTTTTCACTACCACTGCTATTACGAGTCTTGTCAAAAAAGCTGTACCGCACACTTTTTTGGCCGTAACGCAAATTAACTTACGCAATTTGCGTAAAGTCTTTTTTCAATGGGACTTCCATATCGCCGATATTACAAGCTTTTTCTGGGAGGCCAAAAAGTGAGCGGTTAACGCAATCTAAAGTCAGTAGTTATGAGTTTTACGTTACAAAGCTGTAGCATAAAACTCATAACTAAAGTGTTAAAAAGTACACTAACACCCATAAACTGCCTATCAAACCCCTAAACCGCCACACTCCTGCATCGCAAACACCAGTTAAATATTAACTCCCTAATCTGTCGCCCCTAACATCGCCGCCACCTACCTACATTTATTAAGCCCTAATCTGCCGCTCCGGACATCGCCACCACTATACTAAATATATTAACCCCCTAAACCTAAGTCTAACCCTAACCTTAACACCCCCTAACTTAAATATAATTCAAATAAATCTAAATAAAAATTACTATCATTACCTAAATAATTCCTATTTAAAACTAAATACTTACCTATAAAATAAACCCTAAGCTAGCTACAATATAACTGATAGTTACATTGTAGCTATCTTAGGGTTTATTTTTATTTTACAGGCAAGTTTGTATTTATTTTAACTAGGTACAATAGTTATTAAATAGTTATTAACTATTTACTAACTACCTAGCTAAAATAAATACAAATTTACCTGTAAAATAAAACGCTGCCACTATACTAAATTTATTCACCCCTAAACCTAAGTCTAACCCTAACCTTAACACCCCCTAACTTAAATATAATTCAAATAAATCTAAATAAAAATTACTATCATTACCTAAATAATTCCTATTTAAAACTAAATACTTACCTATAAAATAAACCATAAGCTAGCTACAATATAACTAATAGTTACATTGTAGCTAGCTTAGGGTTTATTTTTATTTTACAGGTAAGTTTGTATTTATTTTAACTAGGTACAATAGTTATTAAATAGTTATTAACTATTTAATAACTACCTAGCTAAAATAAATACAAATTTACCTGTAAAATAAAACCTAACCTGCCTCACACTAACACCTAACCTTTCACTACAATTAAAAAACTTACATTTATTAAATACAATTGCCTACATTAACCCCCCCCCCCCCCACTAAATTACACAAAATAAACAAACTATCAGATATTTAAACTAATTATGCCTAACCTTTTGCGGGGCATTGCCCCAAAGAAATCAGCTCTTTAGGATTGAGCTTGCATTCTATTGGCTGTTCCAATCAGCCAATAGAATACAAGCTCAATCCTATTGGCTGATTGCATCAGCCAATAGGATTTTGTCACCTTTAATTCCAATTGGCTGATAGAATTCTATCAGCCAATCGGAATTCAAGGGACACCATCTTGGATGACGTCACTTAAAGGAACCTTCATTCCAGAAGAGCCGTCGTAAGAAGAGGATGCTCCGCGTCGGATGTCTTGAAGATGGACCCGCTCCGTGCCGGATGGATGAAGATAGAAGATGCCGTCTGGATGAAGACTTCTGCCCGTCTGGAGGACCACTTCTGCCGGCTTAGATGAAGACTTCTCCCGGCTTCGTTGAGGACTTTTGCTGCTTGGATGAAGACTTCTCCCGGCTTCGTTGAGGATGGATGTCCGGTCTTCAAAACTGTAAGTGGATCTTCGGGGTTAGTCTTAGGTTTTTTTTAAGGGTTTATTGGGAGGGTTTTATTTTTAGGTTAGGGTTTTGGCACTTGAAAAATAGCTAAATGCCCTTTTTAGGGCAATGCCCATCCAAATGCCCTTTTCAGGGCAATTGGGGAGCTTAGGTTTTTTTTAGTTAAGATTTTATTTGGGGTGTTGTATTTTTTTTTTTACATGTAAAAGAGCTGATTTCTTTGGGGCAATGCCCCACAAAAGGCTCCTTTAAGGGCCATTGGTAGTTTAGTTTAGGCTAGGGGGGATTTTATTTTTGGGGGCTTTTTTATTTTGATAGGGCTATTAGATTAGGTGTAATTAGTTTAAATATCTGATCATTTGTTTTTTATTTTGTGTAATTTAGTGTTTTTTTTTTTGTAATTTAGGTAATTGTATTTAATAAATGTAATTTATTTAATTGTAGTGTAAGGTTAGGTGTTAGTGTAAGACAGGTTAGGTTTTATTTTACAGGTAAATTTGTATTGATTTTAGCTAGGTAGTTAGTAAATAGTTAATAACTATTTACTAACTAGTATATCTAGTTAAAATAAATACAAACTTACCTGTAAAATAAAAATAAAACCCTAAGCTAGCTACAATGTAACTATTAGTTATATTGTAGCTAATTTAGGATTTATTTTATAGGTAAGTATTTAGTTTTAAATAGGAATTATTTAGGTAATGATAGGTATTTTTATTTAGATTTATTTTAATTATATTTAAGTTAGGGGGTGTTAGGGTTAGACTTAGGTTTAGGGGTGAATAAATTTAGTATAGTGGCGGCGACGTTGGGGTCAGCAGATTAGGGGTTAATAAATGGAGGTAGGGGGCGGCGATGTTAGGGGCGGCAGATTAGGGGTTAAAAATATTTAACTAGTGTTTGTGATGCGGGAGTGCGGCGGTTTAGGGGTTAATATGTTTATTATAGTGGCGGGGATGTCCGGAGCAGCAGATTATGGGTTAATAGCATTATGTAGGTGTCGGCGATGTAGCGGGCGGCAGATTAGGGGTTAATAAGTATAATGTAGGTGTCGGCGATGTCGGGGGTGGCATATTAGGGGTTAATAAGTGTAAGATTAGGGGTGTTTAGACTCGGGGTTCATGTTAGGGTGTTAGGTGTAAACATAAATTTTGTTTCCCCATAGGAATCAATGGGGCTGCGTTACTGAGCTTTACGTTGCTTTTTTGCAGGTGTTAGACTTTTTTTTCACCCGGCTCTCCCCATTGATGTCTATGGGGAAATCGGGCACGAGCACGTAAAACCAGCTCACCGCAGCTTTCAGCAGCGCTGGTATTGGAGTGCAGTATGGAGCTCAATTTTGCTCTACGCTCACTTCTTGCCTGCTGACGCCGGGTTTTTATAAACCTGTAATACCAGCGCTGTAAGGAAGTGAGCGGTGACAATAACGTGCAAGTTAGCACTGCACCCCTCATAACGCAAAACTCGTAATCTAGCCGATTATCAATAAGAGTTTCATTCATGCTTTTTTCTAATCTTCTTCTAAATGCAGTATTCTCTGTTTTATTTAATTATTTTCCGATCCGCAAATTCAACCGGTTTGTTGATTTATTTCTTTTTTACTTGGTCACGTTTTAGGATTAGTCAGTTGAAATTCTGGCCGTTAGGCGGCTGTGACCACACGTCATCCGCCTACTTTATATACAGCTAGATTACAAGTTTATGCGTTCATCTTTTAACGCTGAAAATATGGTATTTTCAGCGTTAAAACAGCAACGCAGCCATTACGAGTTGTCGGTAAAGGTGTACTGCAAGCCTTTTAAGCCTGTAACGCAATGTCAGTCCCGCACTCGTAAAAAATAAGTTTTTAATGGAATTTCCATAACGCTGGGAGGCTAAAAAGCGAGCGGTACACTTAATAACGACAAGATCCGTACCGCCATCTGAGACCAGCAGTTATGAGTTTTACACAACAAAGCTGTTACATAAAACTAAAGTGTTAAAAAGTACACTAACACCCATAAACTACCTATTAACCCCTAAACCGAGGCCCACCCACATAGCAAACACTATTTAAATATTATTAACCCCCTAATCTGCCGTCCGTCCACACTATAATAAATCAATTAACCCCTAAACCGCAAGCCCCCCACAACGAAATATACTAAAATAAACTATTAACCCCTAAACCAAAAGCCCCCTATATCGCAATAAACTAATTTAAACTATTAGCCCCTAAACCTAACGCCCCCCTAACTTTGTATTAAAATTACAATTTCCCTATCTTAAATTAAATCTTACCTGTCAAATTAAAAAAACTAAGTTTAAACTAACAATTAAACTACAATTAAACTAACTACCAATTAAAGTAAACTAAAATACACGTAAAAAAATCCTAACACTACTCTAAAAATTATCTAATTGTAAAAAAAAAATACTAAATTACAAAAAATAACAAACACTAAATTACGAAAAATAACAAACGATCGAAATTATCAAAAATAAAATTGAATTACCCCTAATCTAATAGTCCTATCAAAATAAAAAAGCCCACCCAAAATAAAAAAAAAAACCTAGCCTACAATAAAATACTAATAGTCCTTAAAAGGGCCTTTTTGTAGAGCATTGCCCTAAGTTTAACAGCTCTATTACATAACAAAAAGTACAAAGACCCCCCCCAACAGTAAAACCCACCACCCAACCAACCCCCCAAAATAAAAAACCTATCTTAAAAAACCTTGCTACCCATTGCCCTGAAAAGGGCATTTGTATGGGCATTTCTCTCAAAAGGGCATTTAGCTCTATTAAGAAAGCGCAAATTCTAAACTTAAAAAAAAAAAAAAAAAAAACCAAAAAAAAAACCTTAAAAAAACCTAAAACTAACCCCCGACGATCCACTTACAGTTTTTGAAGTCCTGCTTGAAGAATCTTCATCCAGGCGGCGAAGTCCTCATCCAGGCGGCAAAGTTCTTATCCAGGCGGCATTATCTATCTTCATCCAGGCGGCATCTTCTATCTTCATCCAGGTGGCATCTTCTATCTTGATCCCAACGGAGTGGGTCCATCCTGAAGACATCCGGCGCGGAGCATCCTCTTCATACGGTCGCCGCTGAATACTGGATCTTCAATGCAAGGTACGCGATTCAAGATGGCATCCCTTGCATTCCTATTGGCTGAAAGATTTGAATCAGCCAATAGGAATTAGAGCTGCTAAAATCCTATTGGCTGATTGAAACATCCAATAGGATTTTAGCAGCTCTAATTCCTATTGGCTGATTCAAATCTTTCAGCCAATAGGAATGCAAGGGACACCATCTTGAATCACGTACTTTGCATTGAAGATCCAGTATACGGTGTCGACTGTATGACAACGATTTTCTCCGCGCCGGATGTCTTCAGGACGGACCGCTCCGTGCCTCCGGGATCAAAATAGAAGAAGCCGCCTGGATGAAGATAGAAGAGGCCCCCTGGATGAGGACTTCGCCGCCTGGATGAAGATCCTTCAAGCGGGACTTCAAAAACTGTAAGTGGATCGTCGAAGGTTCGTGTTAGGTTTTTTAAGTTTTTTTTGGGTGGGTTTATTTTTAGTTTAGGGTTTGGGCTTTCTTAATAGAGCTAAATGCCCTTTTAAGGGCAATGCAAAAGAGCTAAATGCCCTTTTAAGGGCAATGCCCATACAAATGCCCTTTTCAGGGCAATGGTTAGCTTAGGTTTTTTTTAGATTTTTTTTTATTTTGTGGGTTTGGGGGGGGGGGTTGTAATGTTAGTGGGACTTTGTATTTTTTTGCCAGAAGAGCTGTTAAACTTAGGGCAAAGCCCTACAAAAGGCCCTTTTAAGGGCTATTGGTAGTTTATTCTAGATTAGGTTTTTTATTTAGGGTTTTTTTTTTTTAAATGGGTATTAGAATAGGAATAATTATTATTTTTGATAATTTGTTTGTTATTTTGTGTAATGTATTTTTTTCATTTTGGGGTGGGTTTTTTATTTTTAGATTAGGGCTTGGGCATTTCACAAAAGAGCTGAATGCCCTTTTAAGGGCAGGAAAAAGAGCCAAAATGCCCTTTTAAGGGCAATGCCCATACAAATGCCCTTTTCAGGGCAATGGTTAGCTTGGGTTTTACTTTATTTTTATTTTGTGGGGGGTTGCATAATGTTAGGGGGTGTTTGTTTTGTTTTTTTTAGCAAAAGAGCTGTTAAACTTAGGGCAATACCCTACAAAAGGCCCTTTTAAGGGCCCTTGGTAGTTTATTCTAGATTAGGCTTTTTTATTTTTGGGTGGATTTTTTAAAGGGTATTAGAATAGGAATCATTTTTATTATTTTCTATAATTTTGTGTTATTTTTTGTAATGTTAGGTTTTTTTATTTTTAGTAATTTTAGTGTTTTTCATTTATTTTAGCATCGTTAATAACTATTTAATAACTATTGTACCTAGTTAAAATAAATACAAACTTACCTGTGAAATAAAAATAAAACCTAAGGTAGTTATTGTAGATAGCTTAGGTTTTATTTTACAGGTAAGTTTGTATTTAGTTTTAAATAGGAATTATTTAGTTAATAATTGCAAGTTTAATTTAGCTATATTTTAATTATGTTAAAGTTAGGGGGTGTTAGGGTTAGGGGTTAATATACTTTAATTTAGCTTGTTGTGATGTGGGGGGCTGGCGGTTTAGGGGTTAATAGATTTATTTAGTGATGTGGGAGGCCAGAGGTTGGGGTGCAGGGGAATAGGAGTTAATAACTTTAGCATAGTGGTGGCGATATCGGGAGCTGCAGATTAGGGGTTAATAACATTATGTAGGTGGTGGCGATGTTGGGGACAGCAGATTAGGGGTGTTTAGACGTGGGATTTATGTTAGGGTGTTAGGTTTAAACGTTATTTTTTTTCCCCATAGACATCAATGGGGCTGCATTACTGAGCTTTTCATTCCGCGATCGCAGGTGTTAGGTTTTTCTTTAGCCCGCTCTCCCCATTGATATCTATGGGGAAAGCGTGCACGAGCATGTCAAAGCAGCGCTTGTTTTTGGTGCGGTATGGAGCTCAACGCCAACATATCGCCCGCATAAGCCTGCTTTTGAAAAACGTTTGAAAAGCTTTTGTTGCGGTCATTAAAAACCCTATAGTGCTCATAACTCGTAATCTCGCTGTGTGTGCGCATGCGCGACAGTCTAACACTTCCTCTCTGACTACACGCTCGTTGCCGTTCGCTCAATGTAGAATGGATTCCCTGACTATCGCATGCGCAGTTGTGAACTTGCATATGCGCATTTAGACTATACTTCATAAACGCGCTTGTGAGATTATACGTATAGAGTAGGTGGGACCGCTCTATACGTCAGAGGACATTACTTCAGGAAATAGAGATTGGGAGGAGCTAAACAGTAACGAAAAATTATATGAAGGATGAAAGACAGAATGAAAGACAGACGCACAGAGGAAGAAAGAGAGACACACACACAGTGGAAGGGAGGGAGAGAGGGAGAGAGAGGGGGGAGAGGGAGAGAGAGGAAGAGAGAGAGAGAGAGAGAGAGAGGGAGGAAGAGAGAGAGAGAGAGGAAGGGAGAGAGACAGAGAAAGAGAGAGAGAAACAAAAGAAAGGGAGAGAGAGAGAGAGACAGAGGAAGGGAGAAAGAGAGACACATAAAGAGGAAGGGAGGGAGAGAGACAGAGGAAGGGAGACAGAGAAAGGAAGAGAGACAGAGAAAGAGGGAGAGAAACAAAGGAAGGAAGGGAGTCAGAGGAAGGGAGAAAGAGACCCACAAAGAGGAAGGAAGGGAGAGAGAGAGACAGAGGGAGAGAGGGAAAGAGACAGGCAGAGGAATGGAGAGAGGGAGGGAAAGAGACAGAGAGAGAAAAACAGAGGAAGGGAGAGAGAAAAACAGAGGAAAGGAGAGAGAAAAACAGAGGGAGAGAGAGAGAGAGAGAAACAGAGGAAAGGAGAGAGAGAAACAGAGGAAGGGGGAGAGAAAAACAGAGGAAGGGAGAGAGAAAAACAGAGGAAGGGAGAGAGAAAAACAGAGGAAGGGAGAGAGAAAAACAGAGGAAGGGTGAGAGGGGAAGAGAGACAGAGGAAGGGAGAGAGGGAGAGAATGACAGAGAGGGAGAGAATGACAGAGAGGGAGAGGAAGACAGAGGAAGGGAGAGAGAGAGAGAGAGAGAGAAAGAGGGAGAGAGGGAAAGAGAGGAGAGGAAGACAGAGGAAGGGAGAGAGGGAAAGAGAGAGGAAGGTAGAAAGAGACACACAAAGAGGAAGGGAGACATACAGAGGAAAGGAGGGAGAGAGAGGGAAAGAGAGAGGGAAAGAAACAGAGAAAGGGAGAGAGGAAAAGTGACAGAGGAAGGGAGAGAGGGAAGAAGACAGAGGAAGGGAGAGAGGGAAGAAGACAGAGGAAGGGAGAGAGGGAAAGAGACAGGCAGAGAAAGGGAGAGAGGGAAAGAGGGAGACAGAGGAAGGGAGAGAGGGAAAGAGGGAGACAGAGGAAGGGAGAGAGGGAAAGTGACAGAGGAAGGGAGAGAGGGAAAGAAGCAGAGGAAGGGAGAGAGGAAGACAAAGGAAGGGAGAGAGGAAGACACAGAGAAAAGGGAGACAGGGAAGAGAGACAGAGAAGGAGAGAGATTAAGAGAGAGACAGAGGAAGGGAGCAAGGGAAAGAGACAGAGTAAGGGAGACAGAGAAGAGAGAGAGAGAGAGAGAGAGAAAGAGGGAGTGAGAGAGACAGACAGAGGGAGAGAGGGAAAGAGACAGGCAGAGGAAGGGAGAGAGGGAAAGAGACAGGCAGAGGAAGGGAGAGAGGGAAAGAGACAGGCAGAGGAAGGGAGAGAGGGAAAGAGACAGAGGAAGCGAGAGAGGGAAAGAGACAGAGGAAGGGAGAGAGGGAAAGAGACAGAGGAAGGGAGAGAGGGAAAGAGACAGAGGAAGGGAGAGAGGGAAAGAGACAGGGGAAGGGAGAGAGGGAAAGAGACAGAGGAAGGGAGCAAGGGAAAGAGACAGAGTAAGGGAGAGAGGGAAAGAGACAGAGAAGAGAGAGAAGAGAGAGAGAGAGACACACACACACACAAAGAGGGAGGGAGAGAGACAGACAGAGGAAAGGAGAGAGGAAGAGACAGAGGGAGAGAGGGAAGGAGACAGGCAGAGGAAGGGAGAGAGACCAGAGGGAGTGGAAGGAAGACAGAGAAGGAGACAAAGGAGTGAGAGAGAGAAAGACAGAGAAGGAGAGAGATTATGAGAGAGACAGAGGGAGAGAGGGAAAAAGAGACAGGCAGATGAAGGGAGAGAGGGAAAGATACAGAGGAAGAGAGGGAAAGAGACAGAGGAAGGGAGAGAGGACAAGAGACAGAGGAAGGGAGAGAGGGAAAGAGAGGAAGGGAAAAAGAGACACACAAAGAGGAGGGGAGACAGACAGAGAAAAGGAGAGAGAGGGAAAGAGAGACAGGCAGAGGAAGGGAGAGAGGACAAGAGACAGAGGAAGGGAGGGAGAGAGAGGGAAAGAGAGACAGGCAGAGGAAGGGAGAGAGGGAAAGAAACAGAGGAAGGGAGAGAGGGAAAGTAACAGAGGAAGGGAGAGAGGGAAAGTGACAGAGAAAGGGAGAGAGGGAAAGAGAGAGGAAGGGAGAGAGGGAAAGAGACAGAGGAAGGGAGAGAGGGAAAGAGACAAATGAAGGGAGGGAGAGAGAGAGAGAAAGAGGGAGAGAGGGAAAGAGAGGAGAGGAAGACAGAGGAACGGAGAGAGGGAAAGAGAGAGGAAGGTAGAAAGAGACACACAAAGAGGAAGGGAGACATACAGAGGAAAGGAGGGAGAGAGAGGGAAAGAGAGAGGGAAAGAAACAGAGAAAGGGAGAGAGGAAAAGTGACAGAAGAAGGGAGAGAGGGAAGAAGACAGAGGAAGGGAGAGAGGGAAGAAGACAGAGGAAGGGAGAGAGGTAAAGAGACAGGCAGAGAAAGGGAGAGAGGGAAAGAGACAGGCAGAGGAAGGGAGAGAGGGAAAGAGGGAGACAGAGGAAGGGAGAGAGGGAAAGTGACAGAGGAAGGGAGAGAGGGAAAGAAGCAGAGGGAGGGAGAGAGGAAGACAAAGGAAGGGAGAGAGGAAGACAGAGAGAAAAGGGAGACAGAGAAGGAGAGAGATTAAGAGAGAGACAGAGGAAGGGAGCAAGGGAAAGAGACAGAGTAAGGGAGACAGAGAAGAGAGAGAGAGAGAGACAAAGAGGGAGTGAGACAGACAGAGGGAGAGAGGGAAACAGACAGGCAGAGGAAGGGAGAGAGGGAAAGAGACAGGCAGAGGAAGGGAGAGAGGGAAAAAGACAGGCAGAGGAAGGGAGAGAGGGAAAGAGACAGAGGAAGCGAGAGAGGGAAAGAGACAGAGGAAGGGAGAGAGGGAAAGAGACAGAGGAAGGGAGAGAGGGAAAGAGACAGAGGAAGGGGGAGAGGGAAAGAGACAGAGGAAGGGAGAGAGGGAAAGAGACAGAGGAAGGGAGAGAGGGAAAGAGACAGAGGAAGGGAGCAAGGGAAAGAGACAGAGTAAGGGAGAGAGGGAAAGAGACAGAGAAGAGAGAGAGAGAAGAGAGAGAGAAGACAGAGAGAAGAGAGAGAGAGACACACACACACACAAAGAGGGAGGGAGAGAGACAGACAGAGGAAAGGAGAGAGGGAGAGACAGAGGGAGAGAGGGAAAGAGACAGGCAGAGGAAGGGAGAGAGACCAGAGGGAGTGGAAGGAAGACAGAGAAGGAGACAAAGGAGAGAGAGAGAGAAAGACAGAGAAGGAGAGAGATTATGAGAGAGACAGAGGGAGAGAGGGAAAAAGAGACAGGCAGATGAAGGGAGAGAGGGAAAGATACAGAGGAAGAGAGGGAAAGAGACAGAGACCTAGATTTGGAGTTCGGCGGTAGCCGTGAAAACCAGCGTTAGAGGCTCCTAACGCTGGTTTTAGGCTACCGCCGGTATTTAGAGTCATGTAGGTAAGGGTCTAACGCTCACTTTTCAGCCGCGACTTTTCCATACCGCAGATCCCCCTACGCCATTTGCGTATCCTATCTTTTCAATGGGATCTTCCTAACGCCGGTATTTAGAGTCGTTTCTGCAGTGAGCGTTAGAGCTCTAACGACAAGATTCCAGCCGCAGAAAAAAAGCAGTAGTTAAGAGCTTTCTGGCTAACGCCGGTTTATAAAGCTCTTAACTACTGTACCCTAAAGTACACTAACACCCATAAACTACCTATGTACCCCTAAACCGAGGTCCCCCCACATCGCCGCCACTCGATTAAAATTTTTAACCCCTAATCTGCCGACCGCCACCTACGTTATACTTATGTACCCCTAATCTGCTGCCCCTAACACCGCCGACCCCTATATTATATTTATTAACCCCTAACTTGCCCCCCACAACGTCGCCGCAAGCTACTTAAAATAATTAACCCCTAATCTTCCGACCGCAAATCGCCGCCACCTACGTTATCCCTATGTACCCCTAATCTGCTGCCCCTAACATCGCCGACCCCTATGTTATATTTATTAACCCCTAATCTGCCCCCCACAACGTCGCCGACACCTACCTACACTTATTAACCCCTAATCTGCCGAGCGGACCTGAGCGCTACTATAATAAATGTATTAACCCCTAATCCGCCTCACTAACCCTATCATAAATAGTATTAACCCCTAATCTGCCCTCCCTAACATCGCCGACACCTACCTTCAATTATTAACCCCTAATCTGCCGACCGGAGCTCACCGCTATTCTAATAAATGGATTAACCCCTAAAGCTAAGTCTAACCCTAACCCTAACACCCCCCTAACTTAAATATAATTTACATCTAACGAAATAAATTAACTCTTATTAAATAACTTATTCCTATTTAAAGCTAAATACTTACCTGTAAAATAAATCATAATATAGCTACAATATAAATTACATTTATATTATAGCTATTTTAGGATTAATATTTATTTTACAGGCAACTTTGTAATTATTTTAACCAGGTACAATAGCTATTAAATAGTTAAGAACTATTTAATAGTTACCTAGTTAAAATAATAACAAATTTACCTGTAAAATAAATCCTAACCTAAGTTATAATTAAACCTAACACTACCCTATCAATAAAATAATTAAATAAACTACCTACAATTACCTACAATTAACCTAACACTACACTATCAATAAATTAAATAAACACAATTGCTACAAATAAATTCAATTAAATAAACTATCTAAAGTACAAAAAATAAAAAAGAACTAAGTTACAGAAAATAAAAAAATATTTACAAACATAAGAAAAATATTACAACAATTTTAAACTAATTACACCTACTCTAAGCCCCCTAATAAAATAACAAAGCCCCCCAAAATAAAAAATTCCCTACCCTATTCTAAAATACAAAAATTACAAGCTCTTTTACCTTACCAGCCCTGAACAGGGCCCTTTGCGGGGCATGCCCCAAGAAGTTCAGCTCTTTTGCCTGTAAAAAAAAACATACAATACCCCCCCCCCCCAACATTACAACCCACCACCCACATACCCCTAATCTAACCCAAACCCCCCTTAAATAAACCTAACACTAAGCCCCTGAAGATCTTCCTACCTTGTCTTCACCTCACCAGGTATCACCGATCCGTCCTGGCTCCAAGATCTTCATCCAACCCAAGCGGGGGTTGGCGATCCATAATCCGGTGCTCCAAAGTCTTCCTCCTATCCGGCAAGAAGAGGACATCCGGACCGGCAAACATCTTCTCCAAGCGGCATCTTCTATGTTCTTCCATCCGATGACGACCGGCTCCATCTTGAAGACCTCCAGCGCGGATCCATCCTCTTCTTTTGACGACTAGACGACGAATGACGGTTCCTTTAAGGGACGTCATCCAAGATGGCGTCCCTCGAATTCCGATTGGCTGATAGGATTCTATCAGCCAATCGGAATTAAGGTAGGAATTTTCTGATTGGCTGATGGAATCAGCCAATCAGAATCAAGTTCAATCCGATTGGCTGATCCAATCAGCCAATCAGATTGAGCTCGCATTCTATTGGCTGTTCCGATCAGCCAATAGAATGCGAGCTCAATCTGATTGGCTGATCGGATCGGCCAATCGGATTGAACTTGATTCTGATTGGCTGATTCCATCAGCCAATCAGAAAATTCCTACCTTAATTCCGATTGGCTGATAGAATCCTATCAGCCAATCGGAATTCGAGGGACGCCATCTTGGATGACGTCCCTTAAAGGAACCGTCATTCGTCGTCTAGTCGTCGGAAGAAGAGGATGGATCCGCGCTGGAGGTCTTCAAGATGGAGCCGGTCGTCATCGGATGGAAGAACATAGAAGATGCCGCTTGGAGAAGATGTTTGCCGGTCCGGATGTCCTCTTCTTGCCGGATAGGAGGAAGACTTTGGAGCACCGGATTATGGATCGCCAACCCCCGCTTGGGTTGGATGAAGATCTTGGAGCCAGGACGGATCGGTGATACCTGGTGAGGTGAAGACAAGGTAGGAAGATCTTCAGGGGCTTAGTGTTAGGTTTATTTAAGGGGGGTTTGGGTTAGATTAGGGGTATGTGGGTGGTGGGTTGTAATGTTGGGGGGGGGGGTATTGTATGTTTTTTTTTACAGGCAAAAGAGCTGAACTTCTTGGGGCATGCCCCGCAAAGGGCCCTGTTCAGGGCTGGTAAGGTAAAAGAGCTTGTAATTTTTGTATTTTAGAATAGGGTAGGGAATTTTTTATTTTGGGGGGCTTTGTTATTTTATTAGGGGGCTTAGAGTAGGTGTAATTAGTTTAAAATTGTTGTAATATTTTTCTTATGTTTGTAAATATTTTTTTATTTTCTGTAACTTAGTTCTTTTTTATTTTTTGTACTTTAGATAGTTTATTTAATTGAATTTATTTGTAGCAATTGTGTTTATTTAATTTATTGATAGTGTAGTGTTAGGTTAATTGTAGGTAATTGTAGGTAGTTTATTTAATTATTTTATTGATAGGGTAGTGTTAGGTTTAATTATAACTTAGGTTAGGATTTATTTTACAGGTAAATTTGTTATTATTTTAACTAGGTAACTATTAAATAGTTCTTAACTATTTAATAGCTATTGTACCTGGTTAAAATAATTACAAAGTTGCCTGTAAAATAAATATTAATCCTAAAATAGCTATAATATAAATGTAATTTATATTGTAGCTATATTATGATTTATTTTACAGGTAAGTATTTAGCTTTAAATAGGAATAAGTTATTTAATAAGAGTTAATTTATTTCGTTAGATGTAAATTATATTTAAGTTAGGGGGGTGTTAGTGTTAGGGTTAGACTTAGCTTTAGGGGTTAATACATTTATTAGAATAGCGGTGAGCTCCGGTCGGCAGATTAGGGGTTAATAATTGAAGGTAGGTGTCGGCGATGTTAGGGAGGGCAGATTAGGGGTTAATACTATTTATGATAGGGTTAGTGAGGCGGATTAGGGGTTAATACATTTATTATAGTAGCGCTCAGGTCCGCTCGGCAGATTAGGGGTTAATAAGTGTAGGTAGGTGTCGGCGACGTTGTGGGGGGCAGATTAGGGGTTAATAAATATAACATAGGGGTCGGCGATGTTAGGGCAGCAGATTAGGGGTACATAGGGATAACGTAGGTGGCGGCGGTTTACGGAGCGGCAGATTAGGGGTTAAAAGTGTAATGCAGGGGTCAGCGATAGCGGGGGCGGCAGAATAGGGGTTAATAAGTGTAAGGTTAGGGGTGTTTAGACTCGGGGTACATGTTAGGGTGTTAGGTGCAGACGTAGGAAGTGTTTCCCCATAGGAAACAATGGGGCTGCGTTAGGAGCTGAACGCGGCTTTTTTGCAGGTGTTAGGTTTTTTTTCAGCTCAAACAGCCCCATTGTTTCCTATGGGAGAATCGTGCACGAGCACGTTTTTGAGGCTGGCCGCGTCCGTAAGCAACTCTGGTATCGAGAGTTGCATTTGCGGTAAAAATGCTCTACGCTCCTTTTTTGGAGCCTAACGCAGCATTTTTTTGGACTCTCGATACCAGAGTTAATTTTATGGTGCGGCCAGAAAAAAACCCGCGGAGCGTTAACAGCCCTTTTACCGCCGAACTCCAAATCTAGGCCAGAGGAAGGGAGAGAGGACAAGAGACAGAGGAAGGGAGAGAGGGAAAGAGAGGAAGGGAAAAAGAGACACACAAAGAGGAGGGGAGACAGACAGAGAAAAGGAGAGAGAGGGAAAGAGAGACAGGCAGAGGAAGGGAGAGAGGACAAGAGACAGAGGAAGGGAGGGAGAGAGAGGGAAAGAGAGACAGGCAGAGGAAGGGAGAGAGGGAAAGAAATAGAGGAAGGGAGAGAGGGAAAGTAACAGAGGAAGGGAGAGAGGGAAAGTGACAAAGGAAGGGAGAGAGGGAAAGAGACAAATGAAGGGAGGGAGAGAGAGAGAGAGAGAGAGAGAGAGAGAGAGAGAGAGAGAGAGAGAGAGAGAGAGAGAAAGGAAGGGAGAGTGAGAGATATGGAGGGAGAGAGTGAGAAGAAGGGAGAGAGAGAGAGAAACAGAGGAGGGGAGAGAGAGACAGAGGAAGGGTGAGAGTGGGAGAGAGACTAGAGGAAGGGAAAGAGAGACAGACAGAGAGGGAAAGAGACAGAGGGAGAGAGGGAAAGAGACAGAGGAAGGGAGAGATGGAGAGGAAAACAGAGGAAAGGAGATAGGGAAAGACAGAGGAAGGGAGAGAGAGAAAGTGACAGAGGAAGGGAGAGAGGGAAAGAGACAGAGTAAGGAAGAGAGGGAGAGGAACACAGAGGAATGGAGATAGGGAAAGAGACAGAGCAATGGAGAGAGGGAAATAGACAGAGGGAGGGAGAGAGGGAAAGAGAGGAAGGGAGAAGGAGACAAATAAAGAGGAAGGGAGACAGACAGAGGAAAGGAGGGAGAGGGAAAGAGAGACAGGCAGAGGAAGGGAGAGAGGGAAAGAGACAGAGGAAGGGAGAGAGGGAAAGAGACAGGGGAAGGGAGAGAGACACACAAAGAGGAAGGGAGAAAGAGAGACAGAGGGAGAGAGGGAAAGAGACAGAGAAAGGGAGAGAGGAAAAGAGACAGGGGAAGGGAGAGAGGGAAAGAGACAGAGGAATGGAGAGAGGGAAAGAGACAGAGGAAGGGAGAGAGGGAAAGAGACAGAGAAGAGAGACACACAAAGAGGGAGGGGGAGAGACAGACAGAGGAAAGGAGAGAGGGAGAGACAGAGGGAGAGAGGGAAAGAGACAGGCAGAGGAAGGGAGAGAGACCAGAGGGAGTGGAAGGAAGACAGAGGAGACAAAGGAGAGAGAGAGAGAGAGACAGAGGAGAGAGATTATGAGAAAGACAGAGGGAAAGAGGGAAAGAGACAGGCAGAGGAAGAGAGAGAGAGAGACCGAGGGAGGGAGGGAAAGAGAGAGAGAGTGAGAGAGAGAGAGAGAGGAGGGGAGAGAGACAGAGGAAGGGTGAGAGGGACAGAGGAAGGAAGGGTGAGAGAGACAGAAGAAGGGAGAAAGAGAGACAGACAGAGGGAGAGAGGAAAAGAGACAGACAGAGGGAGAGAGGAAAAGAGACAGAGGAAGGGAGAGAGGGAAAGAGAGGAAGAGAGGACAAAAGGAAGGGGGAAAGAGACACACAAAGAGGAAGGGAGACAGACAGAGAAAAGGAGGGAGAGAGACAGGCAGAGGAAGGGAAAGGGGGAAGAGACAGAGAAAGGGAGAGAGGGAAAGAGACAGAGGAAGGGAGAGAGGGAAAGAGACAGAGGAAGGGAGAGAGGGAAAGAGACAGAGAAGAGAGAGAGAGAGACACGCACACAAAGAGGGAGGGAGAGAGACAGAGGAAAGGAGAGAGGGAGAGACAGAGGGAGATAGGGAAAGAGACAGGCAGAGGAAGAGAGAGAGACAGAGGGAGAGAGGAAGGGAGAGAGAGAGGAGGGGAGAGCTACAGAGGAAGGGTGAGAGAGACAGAAGAAGGGAGAAAGAGAGAGACAGACAGAGGGAGAGAGGGAAAGACAGACATAGGGAGAGAGGAAAAGACAGACAGCGGAAGGTGAGAGAGACAGAGGAAGGGAGAAAGAGACACACAAAGAGGAAGAAGAAAGAGAGACAGAGGGAGAGAGGGAAAGAGAGACAGGCAGAGGAAGGGAGAGAGGGAAAGAGACAGAGGAAGAGAGAGATGGAAAGAGACAGAGGAAGGGAGGGAAAGAGACAGAGGAAGGAAAAGAGACAGAGGAAGGGAGAGAGGAAATGAGACAGAGGAAGGGAGAGAGGAAAAGAGACAGAGGAAGGGAGAGAGGAGAGACAGAAGAAGGGAGGGAGGGAGAGAGACAGAGAAAGAGAGAAACTTAGGAGGGGAGAGAGACAGAGAAAGGGTGAGAGAGGCAGAGAAAGGGTGAGAGAGACAGAGGAAAGGTGAGAGGGGGAGAGAGACAGAGGAAGGGTGAGAGAGACACACAAAGAGGAAGGGAGAAAGAGAGAGACAGATAGAGGGAGATAGGGAAAAAGACAGAGGAATGGAGGGAGAGAGTGACAGAGGAAGGGAGGGAGAGAGAGACAGAAGAAGGGTGAGAGGGGGAGAGAGACTAGAGGAAGGGAAAGAGAGACAAAGAGGAAGGGAGAAAGAGAGACAGACAGAGGGAGAGAGGGAAAGAGACAGAGGAAGGGAGAGATGGAGAGGAAAATAGAGGAAATGAGGTAGGGGAAGAGACAGAGGAAGAAGGGAGAGAGGGAAAGAGACAGAGGAAGGGAGAGAGGGAAAGAGACAGAGGAAGGGAGAGAGGGAGAGGAACACAGAGGAATGGAGATAGGGAAAGAGACAGAGGAAGGGAGAGAGGGAAAGAGAGGAAGGGAGAGAGGGAAAGAGAGGAAGGGAGAAAGAGACACACAAAGAGGAAGGGAGACAGACAGAGGAAAGGAGGGAGAGGGAAAGAGAGACAGGCAGAGGAAGGGAGAGAGGGAAAGAGACAGAGAAAGGGAGAGGGTGGAAGAGACAGAGAAAGGGAGAGAGGGAAAGAGACAGAGGAAGGGAGAGAGGGAAAGAGACAGAGGAAGGGAGAGAGACACACAAAGAGGAAGGGAGAAAGAGAGACAGAGGGAGAGAGGGAAAGAGACAGAGAAAGGGAGAGAGGGAAAGAGACAGGGGAAGGGAGAGAGGGAAAGAGACAGAGGAAGGGAGAGAAGGAGCGGAACACAGAGGAAAGGAGATAGGGAAAGAGACAGAGGAAGGGAGAGAGGGAAAGAGACAGAGGAAGGGAGAGAGGGAAAGAGACAGAGGAAGGGAGAGAAGGAAAGAGACAGAGGAAGTGAGAGAGGGAAAGTGACAGAGGATTGGAGAGAGGGAAAGAGACAGAGGAAGGGAGAGAGGGAAAGAGACAGAGGAAGGGAGAGAGGGAAAGAGACAGAGAAGAGAGAGACACACAAAGAGGGAGGGAGAGAGACAGACAGAGGAAAGGAGAGAGGGAGAGACAGAGGGAGAGAGGGAGAGACAGAGGGAGAGAGGGAAAGAGACAGGCAGAGGAAGGGAGAGAGACCAGAGGGAGTGGAAGGAAGACAGAGGAGACAAAGGAGAGAGAGAGAGAAACAGAGGAGAGAGATTATGAGAGAGACAGAGGGAGAGAGGGAAAGAGAGAGAGAGACCGAGAGAGAGAGAGGAGGGGAGAGAGACAGAGGAAGGGTGAGAGAGACAGAGGAAGGGTGAGAGAGACAGAAGAAGGGAGAAAGAGAGACAGACAGAGGGAGAGAGAGAGGAAAAGAGACAGAGGAAGGGAGAGAGGACAAGAGACAGAGGAAGGGAGAGAGGGAAAGAGAGGAAGGGAGAAAGAGACACACAAAGAGGAAGGGAGACAGAGAAATGGAGGGAGAGTGACATGCAGAGGAAGGGAGAGGGGGAAGAGACAGAGAAAGGGAGAGAGGGAAAGAGACAGAGGAAGGGAGAGAGGGAAAGAGACAGAGGAAGGGAGAGAGGGAAAGAGACAGAGGAAGGGAGAGAGGGAAAGAAACAGAGAAGAGAGAGAGAGACGCACACAAAGAGGGAGGGAGAGAGACAGAGGAAAGGAGAGAGTGAGAGACAGAGGGAGATAGGGAAAGAGACAGGCAGAGGAAGGGAGAGAGACCAGAGGGAGTGGAAGGAAAACAGAGAAGGAGACAAAGGAGAGAGAGACAGAGACAGAGAAGGAGAGAGGGAAAGAGAAAGAGACCAGAGGGAGTGGAAGGAAGACAGAGAAGGAGACAAAGGAGAGAGAGAGAGAGAGACAGACAGAGAAGGAGAGAGATTATGAGAGAGACAGAGGGAGAGAGGAAAAGAGACAGGCAGAGAAAGAGAGAGAGACCGAGTGAGAGAGGAAGGGAGAGAGAGAGGAGGGGAGAGATACAGAGGAAGGGTGAGAGAGACAGAAGAAGGGAGAAAGGGAGGAGAGGGAAAGACAGACAGAGGGAGAGAGGGAAAGACAGACAGAGGAAGGTGAGAGAGACAGAGGAAGGGAGAAAGAGACACACAAAGAGGAAGAAGAAAGAGAGACAGACAGAGGGAAAGAGACAGAGGGAGAGAGGGAAAGAGAGACAGGCAGAGGAAGGGAGAGAGGGAAAGAGACAGAGGAAGAGAGAGATGAAAAGAGACAGAGGAAGAGAGAGATGGAAAAAGACAGAGGAAGGGAGGGAAAGAGACAGAGGAAGGAAAAGAGACAGAGGAAGGGAGAGAGGAAAAGAGACAGAGTAAGGGAGAGAGGAAATGAGACAGAGGAAGGGAGGGAGAGAGACAGAGAAAGAGAGAGAGAGAAACTTAGGAGGGGAGAGAGACAGAGAAAGGGTGAGAGAGGCAGAGAAAGGGTGAGAGAGACAGAGGAAAGGTGAGAGGGGGAGAGAGACAGAGGAAGGGTGAGAGAGACACACAAAGAGGAAGGGAGAAGGAGAGAGACAGACAGAGGGAAAAAGACAGAGGAATGGAGGGAGAGAGTGACAGAGGAAGGGAGGGAGAGAGAGACAGAGGAAGGGTGAGAGGGGGAGAGAGACTAGAGGAAGGGAAAGAGAGACAGAGGAAGGGAGAGAGACACATAAAGAGGAAGGGAGAAAGAGAGACAGACAGAGGGAGAGAGGGAAGGATACAGAGGGAGAGAGGGAAAGAGACAGAGGAAGGGAGAGATGGAGAGGAAAACAGAGGAAAGAAGATAGGGGAAGAGACAGAGGAAGAAGGGAGAGAGGGAAAGAGACAGAGGAAGGGAGATAGGGAAGAGACAGAGGAAGAAGTGAGAGAGGGAAAGAGACAGAGGAAGGGAGAGAGGGAAAGAGACAGAGGAAGGGAGAGAGGGAGAGGAACACAGAGGAATGGAGATAGGGAAAGAGACAGAGGAAGGGAGAGAGGGAAAGAGACAGAGGAAGGGAGATAGGGAAAGAGACAGAGGAAGGGAGATAGGGAAGAGACAGAGGAATGGAGATAGGGAAAGAGACAGAGGAAGGGAGAGAGGGAAAGAGACAGAGGAAGGGAGAGAGGGAAAGAGACAGAGGAAGGGAGAGAGGGAGAGGAACACAGAGGAATGGAGATAGGGAAAGAGACAGAGGAAGGGAGAGAGGGAAAGAGACAGAGAAAGGGAGAGAGGGAGAGGAACACAGAGGAATGGAGATAGGGAAAGAGACAGAGGAAGGGAGAGAGGGAAAGAGACAGAGGAAGGGAGAGAGGGAAAGAGACAGAGAAAGGGAGATAGGGAAGAGACAGAGGAATGGAGATAGGGAAAGAGACAGAGGAAGAAGGGAGAGAGGGAAAGAGACAGAGGAAGGGAGATAGGGAAGAGACAGAGGAATGGAGATAGGGAAAGAGACAGAGGAAGAAGGGAGAGAGGGAAAGAGACAGAGGGAGGGAGAGAGGGAAAGAGACAGAGGAAGGGAGAGAGGGAGAGGAACACAGAGGAATGGAGATAGGGAAAGAGACAGAGGAAGGGAGAGAGGGAAAGAGACAGAGGGAGGGAGAGAGGGAAAGAGACAGAGGAAGGGAGAGAGGGAGAGGAACACAGAGGAATGGAGAGAGGGAAAGAGACAGAGGAAGGGAGAGAGGGAAAGAGACAGAGAAAGGGAGAGAGGGAGAGGAACACAGAGGAATGGAGATAGGGAAAGAGACAGAGGAAGGGAGAGAGGGAAAGAGACAGAGGGAGGGAGAGAGGGAAAGAGACAGAGGAAGGGAGAGAGGGAGAGGAACACAGAGGAATGGAGAGAGGGAAAGAGACAGAGGAAGGGAGAGAGGGAAAGAGACAGAGGAAGGGAGAGAGGGAAAGAGACAGAGGAATGGAGAGAGGGAAAGAGACAGAGGAAGGGAGAGAGGGAAAGAGACAGAGGAAGGGAGAGAGGGAAAGAGACAGAGGAAGGGAGAGAGGGAGAGGAACACAGAGGAATGGAGAGAGGGAAAGAGACAGAGGAAGGGAGAGAGGGAAAGAGACAGAGAAAGGGAGAGAGGGAGAGGAACACAGAGGAATGGAGATAGGGAAAGAGACAGAGGAAGGGAGAGAGGGAAAGAGACAGAGGGAGGGAGAGAGGGAAAGAGACAGAGGAAGGGAGAGAGGGAGAGGAACACAGAGGAATGGAGAGAGGGAAAGAGACAGAGGAAGGGAGAGAGGGAACGAGACAGAGGAAGGGAGAGAGGGAAAGAGACAGAGGAATGGAGAGAGGGAAAGAGACAGAGGAAGGGAGAGAGGGAAAGAGACAGAGGAAGGGAGAGAGGGAGAGGAACACAGAGGAATGGAGAGAGGGAAAGAGACAGAGGAAGGGAGAGAGGGAAAGAGACAGAGGAATGGAGAGAGGGAAAGAGACAGAGGAAGGGAGAGAGGGAAAGAGACAGAGGAAGGGAGAGAGGGAGAGGAACACAGAGGAATGGAGATAGGGAAAGAGACAGAGGAAGGGAGAGAGGGAAAAAGACAGAGGAAGGGAGAGAGGGAAAGAGACAGAGGAAGGGAGAGAGGGAGAGGAACACAGAGGAATGGAGAGAGGGAAAGAGACAGAGGAAGGGAGAGAGGGAAAGAGACAGAGGAAGGGAGAGAGGGAAAGAGAGGAATGGAGAGAGGGAAAGAGACAAAGGAAGGGAGAGAGGGAAAGAGACAGAGGAAGGGAGAGAGGGAAAGAGACAGAGGAAGGGAGAGAGGGAGAGGAACACAGAGGAATGGAGAGAGGGAAAGAGACAGAGGAAGGGAGAGAGGGAAAGAGACAGAGGAAGGGAGAGAGGGAAAGAGACAGAGGAAGGGAGAGAGGGAAAGAACAACTAGCTAATAGCACTTCCTCCCTATTTAAGGAAGTGCTATCGCATCACTCAGGGCCTGAAAATTAAAGTGATTCTCACTGTTTGTTCCTCTCTGAACAAATAACATTGTAATCTCCTTTCAGGTCCTAACCTACTTTATGTCGTGTTACTCTATAGGCTAAGTTGCTGCTCAACTTTCCTGTTTGCACTTGGTCTGCAATACTTACTTCGATCCCTATGCCTACCGGAACTTCATCCACACGCGATCCGAAGACGCGCTCACACAAGCTGTTACCGGAACGCTGCTGTCAGCTCATTCTCCGGTCTCTCCTTGGAGGTATCACCGCTCTCCACGCCACGCCAATACTCTTGGTTGGAACAGGATCCGCTCTCCACGCTTCTTTTGGGTATTGTAGCATAATTATCAGATAAGCTACTCAAACTGTCAAGTTAAGTCTGTCTCTCTACCTGAGGTGTATTTTCCCTGAATTAACCTCCTCCTTGCTGGGCAATATCGCGTGTATGCTGGAACTGTATATATTTTATAGTATGATTGTGTGAGTGCGTGAATCTCTTGCTGAACCCTAATTGAACGTTTATACCGGATTATAACCTATGAAAGCAATTACCTTCTCCTGAATATTAAGGATTAATCTCAGTTTAATTATATTTCTCTTTTGCTCATAATTACAGATATCTCTGAGTCTAATTTTGTTTATTTCTTCCTTAACATATGAGATCTACCATACTACAGATTCAATTACAAAAGTAAAGGCTCACCTTGTGCACGTTAGTAAAACCAGCTGAATAGAGCAACATTACCTTTATTTTCTTAACAATATAAATTCTCCTAATTAAAGTGAGACTGTTTATCACAGAATTTTCAGGCCTAAAAAGTTATATTTACTTATAAATTTTTGATCATGGATCCTAATGAAATAAAAAATGAATTTTCTAATATTCATCAAAAATTAGAATACCTTGCCAGAGCCTTAACCGAGGTACAAACGGAAAACAAAGCTCTTAAAACCCTAATAAAAGATTGTATGCCAGGGAAAGAAGCAGAAATCCCTGAACCTCACATTCACTACCCACAACCCTTCTCAGGCAAGCGTAGTGAATTCAGGGATTTCAAAAATGCATGTAAACTCCTCTTTTCTCTCAGGCCTAAGACCTATCATACAGAAAGGATCAAGGTTTGCACCACTATCTCTTTCCTCCAGGGGGAGCCTCGCTCCTGGGCCAATAGGTTCTTTGAGAGTGAACATCCAATAATAGATTCACTTGAAGAATTTTTTCTAGCAATGACTGCTTTGTATGAGGATTCCCACACTCAAATAACTGCAGAAACAAAATTAAGATCTATGAAACAGAGGATATATCACAGAGTTCCAAATGTGGATAGACGATTCCCAGTGGAACGAGATCAGTTTAAAGAACCAATTCAGATTGGGATTATCTGAATCACTGAAAGATGAATTGTCCCGATTAGAGATGCCTGACACTCTTGATGGACTGATGAAACTAAGCACCACCCTGGATCGTAGATTACGGGAAAGAAAGGCTGAACGAGCTTCCTATGAAGTTATGCCGAGACGTTCTTATCCTTACACTTCAAGCATGGAAAAGGCTGTTTCTAACCAGACTCCTATGGAAATTGGAGCTATAAGGGGTCCTTTAACTCCTGAAGAAAAGGCCAGACGCCGATCTGAAAATCTCTGTCTTTATTGTGGGCAAAAAGAACATTCAGTTACAAATTGCCCATCACTGCTAAGACAGAAAAAGGGTAAGAATCAATTCAAACATAATATTTTGCATTTTACACAAAATCCTCAACTCACTCTCATCCTTTCTTTACAGTGGGATCAGAAAAATGTGCGTTCTAACGCTTTGATTGATTCTGGGGCGTCAGGAAATTATATCGACACCTCCTATGTTAAACTTAATAAAATTCCAATTGTTTGCAAATCACATCCTGTCTCTGTTAAACTCATTGATGGTTCTATCATACAACAGGGCCCCATTACTCACCAGACAATCCCCCTACTAGTAACAACTGACAAGGGACATTCTGAATACCTTACTTTTGACCTGATACCAATCTACATGCATTCTCTCATCCTAGGTTTTAGTTGGTTACAAACACATAACCCACGTATTGATTGGTTATCACCACAGGTATCATTAGATTCAGCCTATTGTGTAAAGACTTGTTTTCCCTATCAGGTAATCTCTGCTACAGAACATGAACTACCTGAAATTTATCAGGACCTGGCAGAGGTATTTGATCTAAAAGAGGCAGAAAACCTCCCACCACATAGTTTGACTGCCCCATTGATTTAATACCGGGTTCTCAAATACCTCACGGTAAGATATATCCTCTTTCACAAGAGGAATTGGTATACTTACGATCATATCTGGATGAAAACCTGCGTAAAGGTTTTATCTCACACTCAACATCTCCTGCTGCAGCAGGAATGTTTTTAGTACGCAATAAAGACGGTACAATAAGACCAATTATTGACTACAGAGCCTTGAACGAAATAACTATTAAAAACAGGTATCCCCTACCCCTCATTCCAGAACTACTCGAACGGTTAAATGAGGCTACAATATATTCAAAATTAGATCTAAAGGGCGCTTATAACCTAATACGTATAAAAGAAGGACACGAATGGAAAACCGCCTTTAGAACTCGTTATGGACTTTTCCAATATAATGTAATGCCATTTGGTTTAAGCAATGCCCCCGCAACCTTCCAGCATTTTATTAATGACATTTTTCATGATCTAATGGATATTTGTGTCATCATATATCTAGACGATATTCTGATAAATTCTAATTCTCCCACAGAACATGAAAAACACGTCAGGTGGGTGTTTACTCGTCTTAAAGAGCATAAACTATATGCGAAATTAGAAAAATGTGTTTTCCACGTGTCTAAGATAAAGTTTTTGGGTTATATTATAACCCCAAATAAAATACAAATGGATCCTGAAAAAGTATCTGCCATTAAGGATTGGCCTATACCCACGACAGTAAAATCCTTACAACGATTTATAGGCTTCGCAAATCTTTACCGTAAATTTATTAAAGACTTCTCCTCAGTAGTAAGACCCCTAACACAACTAACAAGTATAAATCAGCGCTTCAAGTGGTCTGAAAAAGCCCAAGAAACTTTTGACAGACTTAAGGAGTTATTCACAACAGCTCCAATACTATCATTACCTAACTTTGATTTACAATTCCAATTGGAGGTAGATGCCTCTAATACAGGCATTGGGGCTGTTCTCTCTCAACAAGATAGGGATAGTGGTGAAGTTCACCCCATTGCTTTTTATTCAAGAACATTGACTTGTGCAGAATCTAACTATAGTGTGGGTGACAAAGAACTCCTTGAAATAAAGAGTTCTTTAGAACAATGGAGACACCTCTTAGAAGGGTCAGTAACTCCGTTTCTCATTTTTACTGATCATAAAAACCTAGAATACTTAAAGAAGAATAAAACTTTAACAGCTAGACAGGCAAGGTGGTCAATTTTCCTAGATCGCTTTAATTTTATAATTACCTATAAACCTGGGAGTCAGAACACTAAGGCAGACGCCCTTTCCCGCATACATGAGATACTTCCTCACGAACAACCTAACTTCACTATCTCACCAGAAAAGATAATAGGTAATCTGACACCCTTAGAACAAGAGGTTTATACAGCCTTGGATCATGATTCAATACCCCTACAGTATTGTTCTAAAGATCCTAAAACAGGCCTCTTCTATCATAATGAACAATTATACATACCCGAGAATATTAGAACATCCATTCTCTCACACACCCATGATGACACTATATCTGGCCATCCTGGTATCCAGAAAACCATTGAACTTACCCGCCGTAATTTTTGGTGGCCAGGAATGAATAAATATATCTACAATTACGTATCCGGGTGTGAGAATTGCGCCCGAAACAAATTAGATCACAAAAAACCTATAGATTTGCTTTCACCTCTGCCCATTCCAGATAAACCATGGAGTACTATTGCCATGGATTTTATAGTAGAGTTACCTGACTCACAGCAATATAACACCATAATGGTAATAGTTGACCATTTAACAAGACTGGCACATTTCATCCCTCTTAAGGGATTACTGACTGCTATAACCACTGCCAAAGTATTTCTTGACCAAGTTGTAAGATTACATGGACTACCCTCTAACATAATCACTGATAGGGGTACCCAATTCACCTCTTCCTTCTGGAAATCCTTATGTAAGCTGTTAAGAATAGACCACCGTTATACCACCGCCTTCCATCCCCAGACAAATGGGTTGACAGAAAGACTGAACCAGACTATTGAACAGTTTCTACGCTGTTACATTTCCCATTTACAAGACGACTGGTCAGTATTTCTCCCTATGGCAGAATTCACGCATAATAATTCAGTATGTGCTTCAATCAAAATGTCCCCCTTTTTTGCAACTTATGGGTATCATCCTAACACCATAACTTTATCTAACAAAACAGTGAATTCTCCCACAGCAACAGAATTTTCTTCCAATCTTCAAGAAAGATTGATTATATTAAAGAAACATCTATCTGAAGCCAAGGAATACCAGAAGAAATATACTATGATCGGAAACATAGAATAGGACCTGAATATAAAATAGGGGATTTAGTACTCCTTTCAACCAAGAATCTCAAACTTCAGGTTCCCTGCAAGAAATTGGCGAACCAGTGTCTGGGACCTTACCCAGTGGAACAAGTAATCAACTCCAATGTGGTCAAACTCAGGTTGCCCAAGGATTACAGGATTCATCCCGCCTTTCATATTTCATTATTGAAACCTTGCCGATCAATGACTCGCACTAATGATAACCCTCCACCTCCTATCGTGGTGGATCATCAAGATGAGTTTGAGGTTGAATCAATACTAGATTCTAGGATATGTCGACACAAATTAGAGTATCTCATTAAATGGAAGGGATATGGTCCAGAGGATAATTACTGGCATCTTCATTCCGAAGTCCATGCCCCTCGATTGGTGAGATGTTTTCATCGGAAATACCCCCTCAAACCACATCTGGAATCCCCGGGGGTGATTCCCTGAGAAGGGGGAGATGTGATATCCCTTTAAGAACAACTAGCTAATAGCACTTCCTCCCTATTTAAGGAAGTGCTATCCCATCACTCAGGGCCTGAAAATTAAAGTGATTCTCACTGTTTGTTCCTCTCTGAACAAATAACATTGTAATCTCCTTTCAGGTCCTAACCTACTTTATGCCGTGTTACTCTATAGGCTAAGTTGCTGCTCAACTTTCCTGTTTGCACTTGGTCTGCAATACTTACTTCGATCCCTATGCCTACCGGAACTTCATCCAAGCTGTTACCGGAACGCCGCTGTCAGCTCATTCTCCGGTCAGCTCTCTCCTTGGAGGTATCACCGCTCTCCACGCCACGCCAATACTCTTGGTTGGAACAGGATCCGCTCTCCACGCTTCTTTTGGGTATTGTAGCATAATTATCAGATAAGCTACTCAAACTGTCAAGTTAAGTCTGTCTCTCTACCTGAGGTGTATTTTCCCTGAATTAACCTCCTCCTTGCTGGGCAATATCGCGTGTATGCCGGAACTGTATATATTTTATAGTATGATTGTGTGAGTGCGTGAACCTCTTGCTGAACCCTAATTGAACGTTTATACCGGATTATAACCTATGAAAACAACTACCTTCTCCTGAATATTAAGGATTAATCTCAGTTTAATTATATTTCTCTTTTGCTCATAATTACAGATATCTCTGAGTCTAATTTTGTTTCATTTGTATTACACATTTCTTCCTTAACATATGAGATCTACCATACTACAGATTCAATTACAAAAGTAAAGGCTCACCTTGTGCATGTTAGTAAAACAAGCTGGTTTTACTAGCTGTGAACAAGAATAGAGCAACATTACCTTTATTTTCTTAACAATATAAATTCTCCTAATTAAAGTGAGACTGTTTATCACAGGAAGGGAGAGAGGGAAAGAGACACACACACACAAATAGGGAGGGAGAGAGACAGACAGAGGAAAGGAGAGAGGGAGAGACAGAGGGAAAGAGACAGAGGAAGGGAGAGAGGGAGAGGAACACAGAGTAAAACAGAGAGGGAAAAAGACAGAGGAAGGGAGAGAGGGAAAGAGACAGAGAAGAGAGAGAGACACACACAAAGAGGGAGGGAGAGAGACAGACAGAGGAAGGGAGAGAGGGAAAGAGACAGAGGAAAGGAGAGAGGAAAAGAGACAGAGGAAGGAAAAGAGACAGAGGAAGGAAAAGAGACAGAGGAAGGAAAAGAGACAGAGGAAGGGAGAGAGGGAAAGAGACAGAGGAAGGGAGGAAGGAGATACAGAGGAAGGGAGGAAGGAGATACAGAGGAAGAGAGGGAGAGAGACAGAGAAAGAGGGAGAGAGAGAGAGAGAAACAGAGGAGGGGAGAGACAGAGAAAGGGTGAGAGAGACAGATGAAGGGAGAAAGAGAGACAGACAGAGAGGGAGAGAGGGAAAGAGACAGAGGAAGGGGGAGAGGGAAAGAGACAGAGGAAGGGAGAGAGGAAGGGAGAGAGGGAAAGAGACAGAGGAAGGGAGAGAGGAAGGGAGAGAGGGAAAGAGACAGAGAAAGGGAAGGAGGGAAAGTGACAGAGGAAGGGAGAGAGGAAATGAGAGAGAGAAAGAGACAGAGAAACGGAAGGGGGGAAAGTGACAGAGGAAAGGAGAGAGGGAGAGGAACACAGAGGAAAGGAGAGAGGGAAAGAGACAGAGGAAAGAAAGGGACAGAGGAAGGGAAAGAGACAGAGAAAGGGAGGGAGGGAAAGTGACAGAGGAAGGGAGAGAAGGAAAGAGACAGAGGAAGGAAGAGAGGGAGAGGAACACAGAGGAAAGGAGAGAGGGAAAGACAGAGGAAAGAAAGGGACAGAGGAAGGGAGAGAGGGAAAAAGACAGAGAAAGGGAGGGAGGGAATGAGACAGAGGAAAGGAGAGAGGGAAAGAGACAAAGGAAGGGAGAGAGGAAATGAGAGAGGAAGGGAGAGAGAGAAAGAGACAGAGAAAGGGAGAGAGGGAAAGAGACAGAGGAAGGGAGAGAGGAAGGGAGATAGAGAGAAAGAGACAGAGGAAGGGAGAGAGGGAGGGGAACACAGAGAAAGGAGAGAGGGAAAGAGACAGAGGAAGGGAGAGAGGGAAAGAGACAGAGGAAGGGAGAGAGAGAAAGAGACAGAGAAAGGGAGGGAGGGAAAGTGACAGAGGAAGGGAGAGAGGGAAAGGAACACAGAGGAAGGGAGAGAGGGAAAGAGACAGAGGAAAGAAAGGGACAGAGGAAGGGAGAGAGGGAAAGAGACAGAGGAAGGGAGAGAGGGAAAGAGACAGAGAAAGGGAGGGAGGGAAAGAGACAGAGGAAGGGAGAGAGGAAGGGAGAGAGAGAGAAAGAGACAGAGGAAGGGAGAGAGGGAGGGGAACACAGAGAAAGGAGAGAGGGAAAGAGACAGAGGAAGGGAGAGAGGGAAAGGGAGAGAGGAAGGGAGAGAGGGAAAGAGACAGAGGAAGGGAGAAAGAGACAGAGGAAGGGAGAGAGGGAAAGAGACAGAGGAAAGAAAGGGACAGAGGAAGGGAGAGAGGGAAAGAGACAGAGGAAGGGAGAGAGGGAAAGAGACAGAGAAAGGGAGGGAGGGAAAGAGACAGAGGAAGGGAGAGAGGGAAAGACAGAGGAAAGAAAGGGACACAGGAAGGGAGAGAGGGAAAGAGACAGAGGAAGAGAGACAGGGAAAGAGACAGAGGAAGGGAGAGAGGGAGAGGAACACAGAGGAAAGGAGAGAGGGAAAGAGACAGAGGAAGGGAGAGAGGGAAAGAGACAGAGGAAGGGAGAGAGGAAGGGAGAGAGAGAAAGAGACAGAGAAAGGGAGGGAGGGAAAGTGACAGAGGAAGGGAGAGAGGGAAAGGAACACAGAGGAAGGGAGAGAGGGAAAGAGACAGAGGAAAGAAAGGGACAGAGGAAGGGAGAGAGGGAAAGAGACAGAGGAAGGGAGAGAGGGAAAGAGACAGAGAAAGGGAGAGAGGGAAAGAGACAGAGGAAGGGAGAGAGGGAAAGACAGAGGAAAGAAAGGGACACAGAAAGGGAGAGAGGGAAAGAGACAGAGGAAGAGAGACAGGGAAAGAGACAGAGGAAGGGAGAGAGGGAGAGGAACACAGAGGAAAGGAGAGAGGGAAAGAGACAGAGGAAAGAAAGGGAAAGAGGAAAGGAGAGAGGGAAAGAGACAGAGGAAAGAAAGGGACAGAGGAAAGGAGAGAGGGAAAGAGACAGACAGAGGAAGGGAGAGAGGGAAAGAGACAGGCAGAGGAAGAGAGAGAGAAAGATACAGAGGGAGAGTGGGAAAGAGAGAGACAGAGGATGGCAGAGCGGGGAAGTGACAGAGAAAGAGAGGAAGACAGAGGAAGGGAGAGAGGGAAAGAGACAGAGGAAGAGAGAAAGAGATACACACAAAGAGGAAGGGAGGGAGACAGTCAGAGGAAAGAAGGGGGAGAGAGACAGAGGAAGAGAGGGAAAGAGAGAAAGGCAGAGGAAGGGAGAGAGGGAAAGAGACAGAGGAAGGGAGGGAGAGAGACAGGCAAAGGAGGGAAAGAGACAGAGGAAGGGAGAGAGAGAAAGAGACAGGAAGGGAGAGAGGGAAAGAGACAGAGGAAGGGAGGGAGGGAGAGAGGGAAAGAAAGACAGAGGAAGCGAGAGAGGGAAAGAGACAGAGAAAAGGAGAGAGGGAAAGAGACAGAGAAAAGGGGAGAGGGAAAGAGAGACAGAGAAAAAAGGGAGAGAGGGAAAGAGACAGAAAGAGGGAGAGGAAGGGAGACAGAGGAGAGAGAGAGACAGAGAAGGAGAGGGATTAAGAGAGAGAGAGAGAGAGACAGAGAGGGAAAGAGAGACAGGCAGAGGAAGGGAGAGAGGGAAAGAGACAGAGGAAGGAAAAGAGACAGAGGAAGGGAGAGAGGGAAAGAGATAGAGGAAGGGAGGGAGAGAAAGAGAGAGAGGGAGACACAGGAAGGGAGAGAGAGGGAGAGAGAGACAGAGGAAGGGTGAGAGAGAGGCACATAAAGAGGAAGGGAGGGAGAGAGACAGACAGAGGGAGAGAGGGAAAGAGGCAGAGAAAGGGAGAGGAAGATAAAGGAAGGGAGGGAGGGAAAGAGACAGAGGAAGGGAGAGAGGGAAAGAGAGACAGAGAAAAGGGGAGAGGGAAAGAGAGACAGAGAAAAGGGGAGAGGGAAAGAGAGACAGGCAGAGGAAGGGAGAGAGGCCAGAGGGAGAGGAAGGGAGACATAGAAGGAGACAAAGAAGAGAGAGAGACACAGAGAAGAAGAGAGATTAAGAGAGAGACAGAGGGAGATGGAGAGACACACAGACGAAGGGAGGGAGAGAGTGAAAGAAACAGAGGAAGGGAGAGAGGGAAAGGAACACAGAGGAAAGGAGAGAGGGAAATAGAGAGAGGAAGGAAGAGAGTAAAAGAGACAGAGGAAGGGAGAGAGGGAAAGAGACAGGCAGAGGAAGAGAGAGAAAGAGACAGAGGGAGAGTGGGAAAGAGAGACAGACAGAGGAAGGGAGAGCGGGAAAGAGACTGAGAAAGAGAGAGATGAAGGGAGAAAGAGACACACACAAAGAGGAAGGGAGAAAGACAGAGGGAGAGAGGGAAAGAGAGACAGAGGGAGAGAGAGACAGGCAGAGGAAGTAAGAGAGGGAAAGAGACAGAGGAAGGGAGAGAGGGAATGAGACAGAGGAAGGGAGAGAGGGAAAGAGACAGAGGAAGGGAGAGAGGGAAAGAGACAGAGGAAGGGAGAGAGGGAGAGGAATGGAGAGATGGGGAGGAATGGAGAGAGGGAAAGAGACAGATAAAAGGGGAGAGGGAGAGACAGAGAAAAAGGGAGAGAGGGAAAGAGAGACAGACAGAGGAAGGGAGAGAGGGAAAGAGACAGAAAGAAAAAGAGACAGAGTAAGGGAGAGAGGGAAAGAGATATAGGAAGGGAAGGAGAGAGACAGAGGGAGAGAGGGAAAGACAGGCAGAGGAAGGGAGAGAGGAAAAGAGACAGAGGAAGGGAGAGAGGAAAAGAGACAGAGGAAGGGAGAGAGGGAAAGAGACAGAGGAAGGGAGAGAGGGAAAGAGAGACAGACATAGGAAGGGAGAGAGGGAAAGAGACAGAGGAAGGGAGAGAGGGAAAGAGACAGGCAGAGGTAGAGAGAGACAGAGGGAAAGAGAGACAGACAGAGGAAGGGAGAGAGACAGAGGGAAAGAGAGACAGATAGAGGAAGGGAGAGAGACAGAGGAAGAGAGAGAGGGAGAGGAAGAAAGAGGAAGGGAGAGAGGGAAAGAGGCAGAGGAAGGGAGAGGAAGATAAAGGAAGGGAGAGAGGGAAAGAGACAGAGGATGGGAGAGAGACAGAGGGAAAGAGAGACAGAGGGAAAGAGAGAGACAGAGGAAGGGAGAGAGACAGAGGAAGGGAGAGAGACAGAGGAAGGGAGAGAGACAGAGGAAGAGAGAGAGACAGAGGAAGAGAGAGAGACAGAGGAAGAGAGAGAGACAGAGGAAGGGAGAGAGACAGAGGAAGGGAGACGGACAGAGGAAGGGAGAGAGACAGACAGATGAAGGGAGAGAGAGAGAGAGAGGAAGAGAGAGAGGGAGAGGAAGACAGAGGAAGGGAGAGAGGGAAAGAGGCAGAGGAAGGGAGAGGAAGATAAAGGAAGGGAGAGAGGGAAAGAGACAGAGGAAGGGAGAGAGACAGACAGAGGAAGGGAGAGAGACAGAGGAAGAGAGAGAGGGAGTGAGAGAGGGAGAGTAAGACAGAGGCAGGGAGAGAGGGAAAGAGGCAGAGGAAGGGAGAGGAAGTTAAAGGAAGGGAGAGAGGGAAAGAGACAGAGGAAGGGAAAGAGAGACAGAGAAAAGGGGAGAGCGAGAGATAGAGAGGAAGGGAGACAGAGACAGAAGGAGAGAGATTGAGAGAGAGACAGAGGAAGGGAGGGAGGAGAGACAGAGGAAGGGAGGGAGGAGAGACAGGGGAATGGAGGGAGGAGAGACAGAGAAAGGGAGGGAGGAGAGACAGAGAAAGGAAGGGAGGAGAGACAGAGGAAGGGAGGGAGGAGAGAAAGAGGAAGGGAGGGAGGAAAGAGAAAGGGAGGGAGGGAAAGAGAGAGGAAGGAAAGAGATAGAGGAAGGGAGAGAGGGAAAGAGAGACAGACATAGGAAGGGAGAGCAGGAAAAAGACAGAGGAAGAGAGGGAGGAGAGACAGAGGAAGGGAGGGAGGAGAGACAGAGGAAGGGAGGGAGGAGAGACAGAGAAAGGGAGGGAGGGAAAGAGACAGAGGGAGGGAGGAGAGAAAGAGGAAGGGAGGGAGGAGAGACAGAGGAAGGGAGGGAGAGAGACAGGAACGGAGGGAGAGAGACATAGGAAGGTAGGGAGAGAGACAGAGGAAGGGATGGAGAGAGAGACAGAGGAAGGGATGGAGAGAGAGACAGAGAAAGGAGAGACAGAGAAAGGAAGGGAGAGAGAGACAAGGGGAGGGAGAGCCAGAGGGAGGGAGAGCCAGAGGAAGGGAGGGAGAGAGAGGAGGGGAGATAGATGAAGGGAGAGAGAGAAAAAGAGGGAGGGAGAGAGGGACAGAGGAACGGAGAGAGGGAGAGACAGAGAAGAAGAGAGAGACAGAGGAGAACAAGAGACAGAGAAGAAGAGAGACAGAGGAAGGGAGGGAAAAAGAGACAGGAAGGGGGAGAGAGGCAGAGGAAGATAAAGAGGGAGAGAGAGACGGGGGAGAGACAGAGGAAGGGAGAGAGAGACAGAGGAAGGGAGAGAGGGAGACAGAGAAGAGAAAGAAATAGTGGGAAATAGAGAGAATCACTGAGGTCCTTTAGCCTTATTTTGGTATTTGAAATAGCTGATTTAGCCTGTAGTAGCTATCTATACTGAAATTTTCTTTACTTAAGTATAGACTATTGGCAAGCTATGTAAAAAACATAATTTATGTAAGAACTTACCTGATAAATTAATTTCTTTCATAGTGGCAAGAGTCCATGAGCTAGTGACGTATGGGATATACATTCCTACCAGGAGAGGGCAAAGTTTCCCAAACCTCAAAATGCCTATAAATACACTTCCTACTTCACACATAGCTTAGTTTAACGTGTAGCCAATAAGTGAGCTGTAAAAGAAGGAGTAAAACGCATAAAAAAGAGGAACTGGAAAAAATAAAGTGCTTTATACAAAAAATCATAACCACCAAAAATAGGGTGGGTCTCATGGACTCTTGCCACTACTAATGAAATGAATTTTATCAGGTAAGTTCTTACATGATTTATGTTTTCTTTCATGTAAGTGGCAAGAGTCCATGAGCTAGTGACGTATGGGATATAATACCCAAGATGTGGAAATCCACGATTCACTAGAGAGGGAGAGATAAAATAACAGCTAAATCCACTGAGAAATTAATCCAAAAATATAATTGTTTTCTTAAAATATTTACAAAAAACTCAATTCAAAGGCACTAGAATCAAACAGACAACTGCCTGAAGAACCTTTCTACCAAAGGCTGCTTCCGAAGAAGCAAACACATCAAAATTTTAAATTTAAATAAAGTATGCAAAGAAAACGAAGTTGCTGCTTTGCAAATTTGATCAACTGAAGCTTTATTCTTGAAAGCCCAAGAAGTGGCAACTGATCTAGTAGAATGAGCTGTAATTCTCTGAGGCGGAGACTGCCTCGCCTCCAAATAAGCTTTGTGAATCATTTTAACCAAGATGCCAGAGAAATGGCAGAGGCTTTCTGACCTTTCCTAGAGCCAGAAAAAAATAACAAATAGACTAGAAGTCTTTCTGAAATCTTTAGTAGCCTCAACATAACATTTCAAAGCTCTTACCACATCCAAAGAATGTAAAGATCTCTCCAGAGAATTCTTAGGGTTAGGACACAAAGAAGAAAGAACAATTTCCCAATTAATGTTGTTAGAATTCCCAACTTTAGGCAAAAATGTAAATGAAGTCCGCAAAACAGCTTTATCTTGATGGAAAATCAGATAAGGAGACTCACAAGAGAGAGCAGACAATTCAGAAACTCTTCTAGCAGAAGAGATAGCTAAAAGAAATAACACTTTTCAAGAAAGTAATTTAACATCTAGAGAATACATAGGTTCAAAAGGAGGAGCCTGTAAAATCTTCAAAACCAAATTGAGACTTCAAGGAGGAGAAATAGATTTAATAACAGGATTGATACGAATCAAAGCCTAAACAAAACAGTGAACATCAGGAAGTTTAGCAATCTTTCTATGAAATAAGATAGAAAGAGCAGAAATGTGTTCTTTCAAAGTATTTGCAGAGAAACCCCTATCCAAACCATCCTGAAGAAACTGTAAAATCCTAGGGATTCTGAAAGAATGCCAAGAATAATTATCGCCTAGATTTAGAGTTTTGCGTTAGCCGACAAAACCAGCGTATAGGGCTTCTAACGCTGGTTTTGGCAGCCCGCTGGTATTTAGAGTTTACTTACCGACACTCAAAAATCTCCTAACGCAGAAATCTCTACCGACAGCTCAGACCCAGGAGTTAACATCTACCGACAAAATAAACATCCACGAATCACAAAACAAATATTACACAAAGTACACTTACACTCATACAAACACTACACTATATTTATTTTTCATATGTTGTTTTTTCTCATCACAATAGAAAGGATCAAAGTTGCGAGATCTCGGGTGTTAGAAAAAAAATCAACACAAATCCATTTTGCCATTGACTTACATTGACAGACGGGAAAAGACACTCATATAGCTACATCTAACTAATAATATTATCAAAAACATACACTCATCGATGCATACAAACAATATACACCACATTACATACACAAACAAGTTATTTATTACAAAATGAACACGATTTAGCTACTTTTTCACACAAGACCATGACGTCACTCACTTTACGCTCAAAACCAGTCTTGGATTTTATTTACACACACATTTTGAGCCTCCATTGACTTCTATGGGGAAGACGTGCTCGTGCACGCGACAGACAGATTTCCCTAACGCACTCAAAAAGCGTAGACAAAAAAACTCTAAATACCAGCGCTAGAATTCTGAAAATAACTCATGTTTTTCTGCGTTAGACCCAGCTATGACAAAAAGATCAAGAAATGGCTATTTCCCTATGGAGTTATGGATTTTACTTATGGGAAATTCACAACAACATTAAATTGTCTGATACTTTTATATTACATCAACTACAAATCACCATCACTAGTAACAAACATTTTCAACAATTACATCACATTTAAACGGACACAAAAATATTTGAAACATTTCAGGATTCACAAACAGTAGACAATCGGAAACACCTCTCATTTACCTTTATTATTGCATTTCATTTATTCAACTCATATGCTTGCAGCAACAGCATATCTACATAGGCTTAACACATGATCAGTCATGGATGCACATACTTTACTTTTATCATTTACTCATACATGTGCATTCAAATGATGGGGGAAAAACACATTACATTCTCTCTAGGAATCATGAAACAGAAAATAGGGATTTTACTGTACTTTTAGCATCATGATTCGATCACAATATACCATTAGGAATTACGTACAATAAGAACATCATTACAACAGATTACAGCTGTCACTTTATGGGAAGGAACAACAATGCCAGACCGCTATATAGAAGTCAGCATATGTGGGACACAATCACAATATATACGTATATGTACATAACACGCATCACGCAACCACAAAGCACACATTTATATTTTAATCAGCACACAATAACAATGTAGCACAATACAACAACACAATGAGGATTTCAGAACTACACAGGCAGGTTAATAATATGATGACGTCATTAGAAGATTCAACCATACACATTACAGCTTTACGACTGTACCGCCCCTTTCAGAAATTTACCACTCAATACTACAATACAACATATACGTAAACAACAGTTTTGAACAGCATTATTATGCCGACTTTAAAGGGACGCGTACAATATTTACATCTCGCCAATCACTTATATATACAATACTACAGATGACAGACGGAAGTTCGGAATTATTATTGCGATTTTAAAGGGACGCATACAATATTGACATCTCGCCAATCACTTATATATACAATACTACAGATGACAGACGGAAGTGCTTCAGTATTAGTGCGATTTTAAAGGGACGCGTACAATATTTACATATCTAAAATCACTTATATATACAATACTACAGATGGCAGATGTTACTTTATCGTTTACAAACAATATTGCAGCAACATTGATCGATCACATTCTATGCACATTATACACAACTATGCACTTTCATTCATGTTACCGTGGACGTGTGCTTTTTAGAATAAGATTGCGTTTAATAAATATTTATTACGCATATGAACAAACATTACAAACATGCACTGTATGTGTGATATTTTACACTTTCACATTGAGATTCATTGGGGGAAAACATCATTTCACCAAACACCTAAAAAACGCCCACTTTGAAAGCATTCGCGCCGCTCACATACAAACAAGTGAATACAATCAGCAATCATTACGAACTCTCTACCATTGGACTAATTGCACTATAAATCCCCCAAACAACATGGCCAAAGCGTCCATGATGATCGACATCGTATCAATTCGCTTCTGTGTTTTTGCATACCTTGTTACTCCTTGCGCTGTGTTTGCTCTGCTGTTTGGCTTCGTGCTGCTAAGCTTGGCAAATATGGATGACGATGATCTGGTAGACGCTGCTGGTGCTGCTGTTGGCCAAGTAGCGGTTGATAGAATCAGGCAGCCTCGGCGGCTCCGAGTGAGACAAAGGGGTCGTCTGGTTCGAGGTCCTCGTGTCTACAGGGTAAGACCCACCTTGGAAAACATGAGTGACTTCGAGGTTTATGACAAGTATTGGCTCAATCGCGAACAGCTCATTGGCCTTTACGATGTTCTTAGACCTCATCTGGAGCCACGTATAAGAATAAGGACTGCTGTCCCCAGCATCACTAAGATGCTAAGTTGTATATACGTCCTGGCCTCCGGGAGTTTTCAATCAGGAGAGATGTACATGCATGGCCTGTCTCAAGGTACAATCTCTGGGGTGTTTGATAACTTTCTGGATGCCATGGTACATATCAGTAAGCAATACATAGGATTCCCACAGAATGATGGTGATTGGAGGCGCCTGAAGCGGGAATTCTTTGCTATTGCTGAATTGCCCAATGTCTTGGGAGCGATTTATTGTACCCACATTGGGCTGCGTGCTCCAGCTGATGACTTGCCCTTCCGAAATCGCAAACATTTTCATAGCCTCAACGTGCAATATGTTTGTGATGCACGGATGAGGATTATGCATGTGTTTGCGAATTTTGGGGGGGCTTGTCATGATGCCCGCATCCTCTCTCTGTCCTCCCTGTGGCGGCAGTTTGAGGAAAGACAATTTCCCCCTGGGTATCTCGTTGGTGAGTATTTGTGCACAACATGGTTAATTAGTTAGACAATTGCCACTGTACTCTTAAACTGTTAGTGTAATGTGCAGCTATCGGATGCAATTTAACCATTTATTTCTCTTTCCGCAAATGTCTAGTTTTAGTTCAAAACAGATATGTAGCATGTCTTACCTTAAATGCTTAGCTTGAGAATGCAATTTAACCATGTCATTGTCTATTTCTGCAAATGTCTAGTTTTAGCTCAATGCAGATATGTAGCACGTCTTACCTTAAATGCTCAGATAGAGAATGCAATGTAACCATGTAGTTAGCATTTTACACAAGGTTTGGTTTAGGAGAAATACGCATATGTAGCATGTCTTAGCTGAAATGGGAAGATAGCAAATGCAATTTAACCATGTCATTGTCTGTTTCCCCAAATGTCTAGTTTTAGCTCAAAGCAGATATGTAGCATGTCTTACCTTAAATGCTCAGATAGAGAATGCAATTTAACCATTTAGTTTGTATTTTAGACAAGGTCTGGTTTATGCAAAATACGCATATGTAGCATGTCTTAGCTGAAATGGGAAGATAGCAAATGCAATTTAACCATGTCATTGTCTGTTTCCGCAAATGTCTAGTTTTAGCTCAAAGCAGATATGTAGCATGTCTTACCTTAAATGCTCAGATAGAGAATGCAATTTAACCATTTAGTTTGTATTTTAGACAAGGTCTGGTTTATGCAAAATACGCATATGTAGCATGTCTTAGCTGAAATGGGAAGATAGCAAATGCAATTTAACCATGTCATATTTCTGCAAATGTCTAGTTTTAGCTCAATGCAGATATGTAGCATGTCTTACCTTAAATGCTTAGATAGAGAATGCAATTTAACTATTTAGTTTGTATTTTAGACAAGGTCTGGTTTATGCAAAATACGCATATGTAGCATGTCTTAGCTGAAATGGGAAGATAGAGAATAAGATTGAACTAGATTATTCTTTTTAAATTTAAACATTTGTTAGTGGATTATCGTGTACACAAATAAATTTGTTTAATATAATTACATTTTTGTGGATTAAATTTTAATTTTGTTCTGTTCATAATTTATAGGTGATTCTGGTTACATGAGCTGGCCTTGGCTCATTACGCCGTTACGTAACCCTACTGATGAGGCTCAGGAGCGCTACAATAGGGCGCACAAGAGAACTAGGGCTGTGGTCGAGAGGCTGTTTGGGCTCCTCAAAATGAGATTCCGGTGCATTGACAGGTCGGGAGGAGCCCTCCAGTACAGCCCTCAGAAGGTGGCTAGCCTGTAGCGTCCTGCATAATATTGCACAGCGGGCTGGGATGCTGCAGGCCATCCAGGCGCCCCGACGCCTCCTCCAAGATGAGGAGGACGAGCCTGTTCTAGAGGGGCCATTCCGGGATGAGGGGCTCAATGTCAGAGCAGACATCATCAACCGCCACTTCAGACGGTAAATAATAGAAGTTAGATTGGAGTATTGTCAATAGATGTGAACTCTTGGGAAATGACAAGTAGAGAATTGTGCAAACATGTTAGAATTGTTCATCAAATGATATCAATTTTTTTCATTTATTAATATAGGTGATGCTCTGGTCATTGGGTCCTGTAGCGAGTCTTTGCCACCTGGTTTTTAAAGACAACATCAGCTGGTAAGTATAAATGTATGGACTGTGGCTGGCAGGAATTTTAAACAAAAATACATCATATGGCATACATTTTCAAAACTAGTATTTAGTTTACACATTACTTAAAATTTAAATACTCAGAAAGGGATCCTCTAGCATGACTATCCTCTAGCATGACTATGGTTCAAAGTCAGATTCAAAGTCACACATTAGAGGTTCGTTCTGCTCAATATGACTCATCTTCACACTTGATTGATAGAACATAACACAAGATGTTACACACGCTTAGTAAGCTAGTGACAGAAATTATTTATGAAATGGGGGGTGGGAGAGGGGTACAGAACTGATTCACAAACTTGTAGTAATATTTTTATCACACTTTTTCTGCCATTAGGGAGATGACTTCATCTAAAGACTGAAAGTGATGAATTCGAAGACTGAAAGTGATGAATTCCCAGACTGAAAGTGAAGAATCCAAGATTGAAAGTGAAGAATACCAATGGGATCATGTCTGGCATTGTCTTTCAAAGGTGCTGACCTTGAAAACCATACAAAGACATGTTCACATGGTAAGTGGCAACTATTTGATGGAATAAGGCTGTGGAGGCATCCTATTGGAGACACTTAGATTATTTTTTTATTTTTAGATGGTATTTCAGTCCTCTATTTTGGAAATGATGAAAAAAGACACCTATTGAAGATAAACTGTTTTCTAGAGAATTGACTTTCAAAGACCATGCATAATCCAGGTTGGTTTGCCCAATGCATGCTAGTTAAGAATCACAGGAAAAAGAATGTAAAATAATTTGAAAAGATACATGTCCTATATTTGAATATTTGTAGCTTACATACATTACCCATACTTTGTTCATAATTGGATTCTTCTGTATCACAATCAGACAAAGGAATACATATTATAGTTGATATAGAGGTATTTGAATGGACATTAAATATTACATTTATGTTCAGCATACATATATGCATTTTACATTTTTAAAATGTTATATGCATTATTTGGTATATTTTGAAATGCTGATATTTAAATGTAATATTGATTACACAATATATTGGTATTTGAAATGATGTATAGGTATAGATTTTATGTTTGGTTTTTAGAATCCAAAATATCTTGTTAAAATTTTGCACAAAGTTAGAGCATAGACACAAGATGATTTTAAATTTATTTTATTTAATGAATATTTTACGTGTGTATTAAATAACTGTTTTTTTTTGGGGGGGGGGGGTTCAGATTTTCATCTGTGATGAATTACACTTGTTCTATTTATTTTTTTGATATAAAAAATCAAAACAAAAATTATATTAAAAATTTTGAATAATAAACTTTTTATTAAAGACCATCTTTTGAACAGATTATAATAAATATCCATATAATCTGTCAATAATTTTTTTTTTTACTCCCATGACTGGTAGTTGTCTATTTGACAAGCACATGCATAATATCAAATTAGGCATCATGTATTGCATTAATTTTTTTAAATCCACTTATTCAGAGAATGTTAAAGTCAAGTAGCTTTTATCTATTAATTTTGGAGTGAAATCCATCGATGCTTTTATTATGTAATTTATAGATGTTAAAAATGTTAAATATTTTAGGATATGTAGTCAGAATTCGACATAACTTTCTTATTTTCACTTTTAAGAAGGGAAAGTGGTTCACGTACATTAAAGTGACAGTGTGGTTGATTTTTAAATGTGTTTTATAAGATCTTGTATCTTCCTTTCATAAATCTAGCTTTAAAAATCATGAAAATGGTAAGTCAGTTAACTTCATATTTCAAACAAGCTAGTTATTGGATGCCATATTGATTGTTTTTTTTCTGTTGTAGTGGAGTCATTTAAAGGGTCATTTAACTCTAGCTAGTTTGTAATATAATTTCACATAATTTTTTAGCTTACCTCTTGGTTAGACATCACATATCTATATGTATTTTCATTCCCCTTTAGTTTATTTCTACAATGTTAAATCAACATATTCCTAATGGTTTGGTCCTTAAAGGGACATTCCAAAAATATATTGTGTATTGAATTTTAAAAAATACAAAATTATTTATTAAATATTTTGAATGTACTATTTAATTACATTCAGTCTTTAAATATACTTTGAAAAAGATATATCAATGCACGTGTCTTAGACAATGACATAAGGAATCTATGTGCAACCAACAATTGGCATAAAAATAGCCGATATAGCTATGTTTTTAATCCAAGAATATATATACTTAAAAGCTAATGAGAGAATAAAACTAAAGATGATTTTTTTTAAAATATCTATTATTCTTCAAAATACGTCAAGAACATATAGCTTAATGTCCCTCTAAGCTGAAGACGGCAAAATAGAGCCATTAGAATATATATTTCATTCACAGTGTGGAAAACAATCCAGAAGGTAATCTAAATATGGTTTAGTCACATGTTATACTAAGTTTGAGAAAGGAAGGTGCATAGGTTTATGATCTTTCAAGCATTATTGGGAAATGTCTCCTTAAAGGGACATGAACTCAAAATATCCTTAAAGGGAGACTGTTCCAAAAAAAGATACAAAGAGAATGAATAAAATTTGAGAATAGGATTAAATTAGAAAGTTCCTTAAAATTTCATGCTCAATCTGAATCACGAACGCAAAAAGTTGGATACAGTGTCCCTTTAAGAGATTTAAAGAGTGTATTTACTTCTTATCTCATTATCTTGATAGGCTCAGTAGATGAAGATTGGTGGATGCACAGAGATGCCTTATGTGATTGGCTCAACCATGTGCATTGAAATTTCTTCTGTTAAGGATATCGAAATCAAAAGATAAATTGAGTTACATTTTAAAGTCTAAACATTTTTGATCTCTACAGATCATTTGTTACAATTGTTTTTTTGTAATGTCTCTTTAAAAATAAAGACGCCATTGCACAATAACATATATGAGCAGTTCAGACAAATACAAGCTCGAGGTTTATTTACTAATAATAATCAAACGTGTAGTTTAACATTTATAAACAGATTATCCAAGTTACGGACATTATAACCAGAAATTGCGCATTCTGAAATGTTGCGTGGGAAACGTATCTTGCAACACGAGATTCACATCTTTAAACATTCGAGACGAATGTCACGCAATAGTACACAATCAATGTGCATAATAAATACATTTAATAGAGCAATGTTAATGCTTCACAATAAGTCCTGGAATTGATTTTATGAACAATAAATACATACAATGTTAAATGTGTATTAATATAACGTATTTGTATTAAAGAAACAGACCGATATTAAACCGAGAAATGTCTACAACATTTAATAATGTGACAGTATTAGATTTTAATGAGAATTTAAACATTAATATTTAACGGATCACGTATATTAAATCTGTGTCACACATATCCGTATGACAGGCCCATGAGTTACAATTAATTCAACATGAAAAATGAAGTAACAGCACCACCAGGAGGTATGTGTATGGAAGTTACTAAGATATGAAACATTAAGGAACGGCCAATCAGAGTTCATCACACAAACACAAATTGAGTCAGGATGGTCTCACAGACATGATAACAATATTTCAAAGTTTTATCCAATCAGATGTACAGATAACATGTCACATGGTGCATCTCATGTTTACTTCACCATATAAAAGTCCATTACACGTTGCCATCTTTGTCAGTTCTCTAATGCCTGCAGGCAATATATATCTTATATTGGTATATTCGTATCAATCCCAGCAGGCATGAAACCTCCCAGGTTTACCAAGCAGGAGAGCGCTGCACTGGTCCACGCCGTCCAGGACTTTTATCCCCAGCTGTTTGGGAACAAGAGGAGGTCAACAGATGTGAAGGTTAAGAAGGCCCTCTGGGAGTCTATCACCAATGCGGTTCAATTGGTGTTGGGCGTCCAGAGGAGCCAGGATCAGATCATGCGGAGATTCGGAGATATGAGGTTGCGCTTGTCCAAAAAAGTCGACCTCATAAGGGAGTGGGTACAAGCCCGTAAAAGAGGGGGCAAAAAAAAGGCCCCGCGGAAACTCTACCTATTCCTTTATGTGAGCTCCTCAGTCTCCGGGTCCCCAAAAGATTTCGATCCTCTCCATCCTCGGCCTCCTCTTCTTCCCTTCCAGCTGCTGGATCTGAAAGTCCTGACCCGGGGGCCAGTGCAGCTGCTTCTCCGTCCGGTGGCCTGGGAGGAGCAGAAGGAGAATCTGAACCAGGTAACTATCCAACTTCATATAATATATTAATATTTGATTAGACTTTTAAGAAATGTGTATATAGTCAGATACTAAACCTATATAGATCTCACAACATACGCTACATATGATGTTTAGATATCTGATTTTAGATTAGTCACACATGAAATAGGAATGATGTTTCTTGCGCTCTACAGAATATGCGTCACAGAGTGAAAATGGAATCGCGCATCCGTGAAATCACTATCATCCACCATTTCATACATTGACTATCGAATCCTAAGACAGTTAGATATATTCTTTGTTCTTGTTCAATATTAGCAAATATACTATTTTCATCTCGTAATACACCCAATTGCAAATATAATTGAAGTCTTTATGAAATGATACTCATCACACTACTTTATCCAAAAAATTTTCACGGATGCGTAATTCCGCTTGGAATCATTGCGCAATGATCCTGATAAATAGAATTGCGCACACACGTGAACATGGGTTTGCTGTAAATGGCATCGCTTTACACATGTTGGTCAAATCACGGATGCGTAATTCCGCTTGGAATCATTGCGCAATGATCCCGATAAATAGAATTGCGCACACACGTGAACATGGGTTTGCTGTAAATGGCATCGCTTTACACATGCTGGTCAAGTCACAGATGCGTAATTCCGCTTGGAATCATTGCGCAATGATCCCGATAAATAGAATTGCGCACACACGTAAACATGGGTTTGCTGTAAATGGCATCGCTTTACACATGTTGGTCAAATCACGGATGCGTAATTCCACTTGGAATCATTGCGCAATGATCCCAATAAATAGAATTGCGCACACACGTGAACATGGGTTTGCTGTAAGTGGCATTGCTTTACACATGTTGGTCAAATGTAAATGTGAATTATTATATATGTGAAGAATACAGTATTCTTATTTTCAATCTTATACATAATAAAAAATATACTAGCAGAATCAAAATAAACAATGAACTATGTCCATCAATTGATGAGAATGAAATAACACAACAAATTAATTAAAGCTACAGTCAACAACATAACAGATTGAAAATAAGAGTACAGGAGATATTTATGATGAAATTAATTGAGGAAACAATTAACTCATGGGACTCAAAAAAGATTATTAGTTTGTCAGTGATTTTGTCCAAAATTAAAGTTTTTAAACATGGCATGATTTGTATTAATGATATCCAATCCTCATTTAATATTTTACAGATCTGGATGTTGGTGCTGGAACCTCAAGCCAGGGCTTGTCACAGTATGGTATGTCTCATTTTAATTTACATTTGTCTTAGAAACATGGACAGAACATTACATAATACATCCACATTGATCGATATTTATATGGATCCTCAAATTCGATACAATATTTAAAAATAAAAAAACAAATTTTGGATTACATTGTAATACTAATCTGAAATTTGGACGATTTTAAGATATCCCATCTATTCTTGATATCTTCATTTTACTGTAAGATTCTTTGAATGGCCAATTTATATTCTTCCCCTGTGTATTGCTTGATATTATTGGGATACATTTTGACCACAATCACACAGTTTTGCATATGTTTTGAATTTTAAAATATACATTACATATTTTTAATTTATCGAGTTATTTAAGGGACATGACAACTAAATTTTACATTGAATTATTTAGACACATGATTTTCTTGTTTTGTATAAACATTTGATTAGCTAAATTGGTTCAGTCTGTTGTTTTCGTTATTCTAAAAACATATTGAGTTCGGTTTAGGTTAAGCAATGCATTTCTGGGATTAACCGGCTTTTTTTTTATGCAGAAATTGGCCTATTTTCATATGTTCAAATCATGTGTTCAGATAACAGTAGTACATAGTTTAAAAAAGTATCCAATTACACATTTGGAGCTTCATGTCCCATTAAGAGAGGATAATTAAAGATTATTGAGGATATCCTTAACTAACATATTAGATTGTAATTGCATGCTCCATCCCATTCATTACATCAACATATGGACTAGAGAATTCATTAACAGTGACATTGTCAAATCAATATATTTTTCTATTAAAGGGACACTGAGCAAAAATTATTACTGTTGTCATTCAGATAGAGCATGCAATATTAATCAAATTTTAAATATAATACTATAATCATATTTTCAATATTCTCTTGATAAATGTATTTTAAAATCAAGAATGTAAGTTTATCTGCAGCTCCATGTTTGCTGACCAACCTGGGTTGTTCTTGATGATTGGTGGATACCTTCAACAAACAATATTTATTTATTAAAAAATTGCTTATCTGCCTTTAAGATTAAAATGTTGCAAAATAAATATAATAGGAGTCAATGTAAAATAATTTTTAACAGTTTGAACAGTGAAATCACTGATTGAAAAAATCCATGTCAGTGTCCCTTTAATAAACAATAGATTAATTAATCCTTACATTCTTTGGATTAAACAATATTGATATATAATTCACATATTCACTGTTGGAGTTACTTTATAGATATAAGCATACTCTAACAGCACCATGATTACATATTTGGACAAATCAATTTGGTTTGGTATTGTGATCAATATGTGTTGTGTCCTAAACAAGATTACTGTACATTGTACAAATGGCTCGATGTGCCACATGTCTTTGTTTATATTTGTCAACAGCTGTTATTCCAAATGTTGTTTGTGTGTATTCTTTGAAGAACATTGATCAATTGGTATATTTAGATATGCAATAGCATCATATGAGATGAATTTGATGTCTAATATAGTCAGAAATTAAACATATGTTAAATACATCATTTTATTCATAATCCCCTTGATTCAATCAAGCATTTTTTCTTCTAATGACTGCTCTATTCTTCACATTTCGAAGTTGATTATTCTTATAAATCGATACAGATGTGATTTAGTGATATCCAAACTGTGTTCACTAATATATATCTATATCATGCATAGAGAGAGTTGTTGTGGGGAGCCCAGAGGGATTCAGCACTGACACTGAGCTGCCTTTGCAGTCTTCTGGTAAGTCCATTCACTCATTTATATGTCATTGAAGGTGTATTGGTAATCAATATTATGAGCATGATTCTGATGAAGCATTACATTTGAATCAAACATAATTTACTCCTCTGATTATATATCAATTTTATTTTAATATTGAAACATTAAGATCTCAAAGTTTCTTAGTCTACACCTTTGTTATTCAGAAGATGGATAGCATATGTTTGTTGATATTTTCAATTTTGACAACAATCATCAAGTGATACACACATGAGAAATCTTAAATGTTCAATGTACTCTGCTTTTATGATTTGTAAAATAATACAGACAATAAATTGAAAATCTGAATCATTGAGAATAACAAATCTAATGTCATTTGTATGCTCCATCAAAATGATGTAAATCATAACTTTGGGTGTGTATATCTTTAATGCAACATTGATGTGTGTCTTTGAGCAACAGTAACATATGTTATAATATCTGATCTTAACATGTACACAACATGTTATGGTTTACAGAGATTGATTTAACATGTGGGATGGAGGAGGAAGAGGCTCCCTTGGAGTCTGATGGTATGTGAAATATATCTAACATGTATCCAACATGTTTTTTTTATTGTAAAACATTTTATTGAAGACATTCAAAGTCTACAGCTTTTGCACTTTAAAAAGGAATATTCTTTTTCTTTTAGAATACACTACTGCCCCCTTTCTATATCAGGCAGCATGAACATATGCTTTGATTATTCTTTCATTTTTGTCTGATTTGTAATTCATGCCATCATGATGTCACATGCATATTCCAGGCCAAACCACAATAATCATTTTCGAATTGTACAGACAGTCATTGCTATTTATCTGAGTGCCTATATGCATACCATATCCTTATGTCATCATTGTTTAGAAATTCAAACACACTTCTAAGTATATTGAAAACATAATCAAGTTGAAATGCCTTGATTTGATTTCATGATGTATGAGATGTTAATATATTTTTATTATTTATTTCAGATGGATCCTCCACTTCTGGGCATCATTTTTCCGCCCTGCCCAGTCCCCTGCCCCTTCACAGGCCCCTGCCCAGTCCCCTGCCTCTTCCCAGGCCCCTGCCCAGTCCCTTCCCAGGCCCCTCCACAGACCCAAGACCCTCCCGGCCCTTCACATTTTGCCTGTCCTGTCCCTCCCAAAAAACGCCCCTTAGCCCCCCTTCGCCGCTCTCCACGTATTTTGGCCCGTACAGCTACCCCACCTGCCCAGCCCCCAACTCACCACTCCCCAGCTGTACGGGCTACCCCAGAGCAGCAGCCCATCCCTCCCCAACCCAATCCCTCCCCAACACAATCCCATCCCTTCCTCCTGTCTCAACCTTCATTGTCCTGGGTGTCAGATTGTCCTTCCCAGGCACAGCTGTAAGTATCATTCCAAATCAACATTATAAGATATTTTATTTTTTTTATTAAACATTTTTTTATTGAGGACATATCGTTAACAGATTACTTTTCTCCAGTAAAGATATATACAACATCAAAAATCAATAAAGCATAAAAAGTATATTTACATGTGCAAGGTTCAGTAACGGTAGAATACCAATGATAATGCAAGTTTCTCCCTGCAAGGGAGTCCTCGTTTTTACAGAGGTCACCTTTTATATATATATATAGTAAACTTTCATGGGTATACAATCGTATATCATCTTTCTATAAAGGTGTTATCCTTAGAACAGCAATCCAGTCAATGGAAGTGATTAAGTAGTGTGGTTTTAGCTATCATGTTACATCACAGTTTCCTATTAGTATGGAGGGGCCTTCCGACCCCTCTCCGCTCATTATCTGCTAGTGAGGATATTGGGCTTCTGTCTTGGTTTCTGGGAAGGTGTGGGGGGAGAGGGGCATATGAGGAGGTTGGAAGTTGGGGTAGCTAGAAGAAACGTATTTCTATATATCTTCCTATTTCTGAGGGTTCAAGTGGGAGTTAGGTGAGTCAACATGGATTCCCACGGTTCCCAAATTAGGCAGTAATTATGTAATTGCCCTTGTTCTCTAGCCACGTAATTTTCCATATTTTTGATATAGTTCACTCCCTCAATTACACTCTGTATTCTGGGGGGTTGACTCTTTTTCCAATTCCTGGCTATAAGCAATTTAGCAGAGAGGAGGATATATATCAAGAGCTTTTGCTTGGTTTTGGGGAGCTTGTCCATACCTAGGTGCAGTATGGCTAGGGCTGGACTCAAGGTTGGCACTAGCTCTAAGTCTTTACAGATCATTTCGATTTTCTGCCAGTAAGTCGTCAGTTTGGGGCAGGTCCACCAGACATGGATGGGGGACCCCGACTCTCCACACTCCCTCCAACACTGTTGTGAGTGGTCAGGAAAAAGCTTCTGTAGTTTTGTGGGTACTAAGTGCCATCTGGTGATTATTTTAAAGTATAACTCATAGAGAGTAACGCAATGGGTTGCTTTTTTCGTTAAGCTAATGGCCTTGCTCCAGGCGTCTGGTGGAAATGTGGCCTGCAAGTCTCTCTCCCATGCAGTCATATGAATTGTTTTTGGAGTAGTCTCTTCTTCAATAAGACAGTGATAATGTACTGTGAGGGGTTTATGTTGCTGGGTATTGGTTGTCCATCGTGTCTCCCAAATAGTCAGGTCTCTCAATGGTTCGTCTAGGAAGCCCCAGGATTTCAACAGTGTACGGAGTCTCAGTAAGTCAAATTGGTGTTTGGGAGTTAGTGTAGGGAGGCTCAGCATGTCTCTATGCGTTCTTAAGTGTCCGTTGCAGTAAAAGTCACCCACTGTGTTTATGCCCGTAGTAGCCCATGCGCTAAGATGTGTATTAAGTAGCCCCACTAGAAGGGCCCTTATTGGATGTATTGGTGAGGGGTGCGGGGCCACCAGTTTGTTATGACGCAGCTTATTCCAAGCTTCTTGACATCCTTTCACTATGTTGTTGGCGACATGAACTTTGGCTTGCCAGTGTGGGGGGTAGCCAAAGCAAATCTTCGAGATAGACGTAAGCTGGCAGTGAGGCCTACTCTAAATCTCTCCACCTTGTTGGGGGGAGATCTTTACTCCACGCTGTAGCATGGGTTAGCATTGCCGCTTCATAATATTTCCGAACGCTAGGGAGGCCAAGGCCTCCCTTCTCTATCGGCATCTGCAGGATGTGTGCAGCCACCCGGTGTCTTTTATCCTGCCAAGTGTATGAGTTAAAGAGGGTCTGAAACTTCCTAATCAATGTATATGGGACTGGCATCGGAATGCAGCGGAACAGGTAGGTAATCTTTGGTAAGATCATCATTTTAAGAGCCGCTATTCTGCCCATCCAAGATATTTCACTATATCTTTTAGAGTGAAGCTCTGAAGTGACGGCTGCTAGCAGCTTTTCAAAGTTTTCTTTGATCACCACCGACTTTTTATGGGAGAGAAAGACTCCCAAGTGGCGAACTGCTTTGCAGGACCACTTGAAGGAGTAAGCAAGCTGGATCTCTTCCCTTTCATGCTGCGGAATATTAAGGGAGTAGGCCTCCGTCTTGGTCACATTAAGTTTGTAATAAGAGATTTCTCCGAATTGTGCGAAAAGGGCCATTAACGGGGGGATAGAGTCAACTGGGTCTGAAAGAAAGACCGTAAGGTCATCGGCAAATAGCGCAAGCTTCTGAGGGGTATCATGCATCTGTACGCCATGAATCTGTTTTGATTCTCTAATTGCGATCGCCAGGGGCTCAATAGCCAAAACAAACAATAGGGGGGAGAGGGGGCATCCCTGTCTGGTTCCGTTACTGATTGTGATCTTAGGGGAGCAGAATCCTAACCCTCTAACAACTGCGGTGGGGGCCGAGTACAGCGCCTTGGTCGCTGTGATGAATGAGTCCGGTATTCCAAACGCTGATAGAGTTTGAAATAGGTAGTCCCATCTCACCCTGTCGAAGGCCTTTTCGGCATCAAACGACAGGGTGAGTACCGGGAGTCCCATATCCGCGGCTTCTGAGAAGATATTTAAAAGGCGCCGGGTATTCTCGGAACCCTTCCTTCCTTGTACAAAGCCCACCTGATCTAGGTGTATAATTGTCTGCAAGTGCTTCCCTAGCCTATTAGCCAATATTTTAGCGTAGATTTTTGCATCTACGTTGATGAGTGAGATGGGCCTGTAGCTAGAGCACAGTAATGGGTCTTTACCTTCCTTGTGAATTGTGGTAATGTTGGCTTCTCGGAATTCTGCCAGGAAGGCGCCTTTAGTTGCTACTTTTTGGAAGAGTCGGAGCAGTATCGGGGTTATGATCGGGCTAAGTGTTCGATAGAACATTGCCGTGAACCCATCTGGCCCAGGGGCCTTATGGGGTGCGAGGTCCTCTATGGCTACTTTGACCTCTTCTAATGTGAACTGTCGCTGTAATTCGGCTTTAGATTCCTCAGTTAGAGTGGGCACAGGTAGTGTTTCTAAGAATTTGAGAATGTCGCCATGGTCAGAGCTGCCAGTTGCTTCAGATTGCTCAAGATTGTATAGTGAAGAATAGTAACTAGCAAACGCAGCGCCTATTTCTTTAGGAGAGTGTACCACACCACTGCACTTCGCTATGTGGGGTATCCTTTTCTGTAGTGTGCGCATGCGTAATTTGTTAGCTAGAAGCTTGTCTGCCCTATTGCCTTTGTGGTAATACAATTGTTTGAGCTTATGTAGATTCTCCTGGACCCGGGACAGATCTCTCTTGGAGATTTTTTCCCTGATAAGTCCAATTTGATTGGCTACTTGAACACTAGGGATCGTTTTGTTTGTCTGTTCAAGGGCACGAAGATCTCCATATAACTTCGCTAAGGGCTGGCTATGCTCTTTGCGCAGTCGGGCCATTTTTTTAATAAAATGACCCCGTAGGTATGCTTTAAGAGCGGCCCAGACCATGTCAATGTCGGTGGTTCCTGTGTCATTATGTGACAGGAACTCCTTCACAACCTCTTGGAGCGCCGGAAGCTCTATATCAGAGAGCCATTGCTCAGAAAGTCGCCATGGCGGCCTATTAGTCAGGGCTTGTAGCTGAGTGAAATCTAAGCAGACCATGTCATGGTCTGACCATGTACACGGTCTGATGGAAGGGTTAGTAAGTCTGACGACTTAGAAAATCCGCTTCCCAGTTGTCTACTCCTGGGATGTGAATTGCTGAGAGGTGGCAAGAGTGATCCTCTGCCCACCTGATTATTTTGGTTACTTCCATCATTGCTAGGGGACTTGTTCCCCCTTGATGGTTGATGTAAGCTACAGTCGTGATGTTGTCCGACTGAAATCTGATGAATTTGGCCGCAGCTAGCTGAGGCCATGCCTGAAGAGCGTTGAATATCGCCCTCAGTTCCAGAATGTTTATCGGGAGAAGAGCTTCTTCCCGCGACCATAAGCCCTGAGCTTTCAGGGAGTCCCAGACGGCACCCCAGCCTAACAGACTGGCGTCGGTCATTACGATGATCCACTCTGGTCTGCGGAAACACATTCCCTGAGACAGGTGATCCTGAGACAACCACCAGAGAAGAGAATCTCTGGTCCCCTGGTCCAACTGTATTTAAGGAGACAAATCTGCATAATCCCCATTCCACTGTTTGAGCATGCATAGTTGCAGTGGTCTGAGGTGTATCCATGCAAAAGGGACTATGTCCATTGCCGCTACCATTCGTCCAATTGTCTCCATACAGACGGCCGAGGAATGGAATGAAGAGCTCAGCAAGTAGTTAAGAGTTTTAACTTTCTGACCTCCATCAGAAATATTTTCATTTCTACCGAGTCTATTAGGGTTCCTAGGAATGGAACTCTAGTGAGGGGGGAGAGAGAACTCTTTTTGATGTTCATCTTCCACCCGTGAGACCTCAGAAAGGCCAATACAATTTCCGTGTGAGACTTGGCTCTTTGGAAAGTCGATGCCTGAATTAAGATGTCGTCTAGGTAAGGCACCACTGCAATGTCCCGTGGTCTTAGAACCTCCAGAAGGGACCCTTGCACCTTTGTGAAAATTCTGGGAGCAGTGGCCAACCCGAAAGGAAGAGCCACGAACTGATAATGCTTGTCCAGAAAGGCGAACCTGAGGAACTGGTGATGATCTTTGTGGATAGGAACATGTAGATACGCATCCTTTAGATCCACGGTAGTCATAAATTGACCCTCCTGGATCATTGGTAATATTGTCCGAACGGTCTCCATCTTGAATGATGGGACTCTGAGGAATTTGTTTAGAATTTTGAGATCCAGGATTGGTCTGAAAGTTCCTTCTTTTTTGGGAACCCCAAACAGGTTTGAGTAAAAACCCAGCCCTTGTTCCACAATTGGAACTGGGTGGATCACTCCCATTGTATGTAGGTCTTCTACGCAGCGTAAGAACGCCTCTTACTTTGTCTGGTCTGTAGACAGACGAGAAATGTGGAACCTTCCCCTTGGAGGGGAGTCCTTGAATTCTAGAAGATATCCCTGGGATACAATCTCTAAGGCCCAAGGATCGTGTACGTCTCTTGCCCAGGCCTGAGCGAAGAGAGAGAGTCTGCCCCCCACTAGATCCGGTCCCGGATCGGGGGCTACCCCTTCATGCTGTCTTGGAGGCAGCTGCAGGCTTCTTGGCCTGTTTACCCTTGTTCCAGCCCTGGTAAGGTTTCCAGGCTGCCCTGGGTTGTGAAGTGTTACCCTCTTGCTTTGCAGCAGGGGAGGATGAAGCGAGACCGCTCCTGAAATTTCAAAAGGAACGAAAATTATTTTGTTTGTTCTTAGTCTTAAAGGACTTGTCCTGAGGGAGAGCATGGCCTTTTCCCCCCAGTGATTTCTGAGATAATCTCTTTCAATTCAGGCCCGAAAAGGGTCTTTCCTTTGAAAGGGATGTTCAGTAGTTTGGATTTTGATGACACATCGGCCATCCAGGACTTTAGCCATAGCGCCCTGCGCGCCAGAATGGCGAAACCTGAATTCTTTGCCGCTAACTTAGCTAGTTGGAAAGCGGCATCTGTGATAAAAGAATTAGCCAGCTTAAGAGCCTTAATTCTGTCCATAATGTCCTCATATGAGGTCTCCGTCTGGAGCGCATCTTCCAGCGCCTCGAACCAGAAAGCAGCTGCAGTAGTTACAGGAACAATGCACGCTATAGGTTGGAGAAGAAAACCTTGATGAACAAAGATTTTCTTAAGTAAACCCTCTAATTTTTTATCCATAGGGTCTTTAAAAGCACAACTGTCCTCAATAGGTATGGTTGTGCGTTTAGCAAGTGAAGAAACAGCCCCCTCCACCTTAGGGACCGTCTGCCACGAGTCCCGCGTGGTGTCAGATATGGGGAACATTTTCTTAAAAACAGGAGGGGGGACAAACGGAATACCTGGTCTATCCCACTCCCTTGTTACTATATCCGCGATCCTCTTAGGGACCGGGAACACATCAGTGTAAACAGGAACTTCTAGGTATTTGTCCATTTTACACAATTTCTCTGGAACCACCAAAGGGTCACAGTCATCCAGAGTAACTAATACCTCCCTGAGCAATAAGCGGAGGTGTTCTAGTTTAAATTTAAAAGCCAACGTATCAGAGTCTGTCTGAGGAGCAACCTTTCCTGAATCGGAAATTTCTCCCTCAGACAGCACATCCCTCGCCCCCCATTTCAGAGCGTTGTGAGTTTATATCGGATACGGCTACTAAAGCATCAGAATGCTCATAATCTGTTCTTAAAACAGAGCTATCACGCTTTGCAGGTAACACGGCAGCTTAGATAAAAATACTGAAAGGGTATTATCCATAACTACCGCCAAATCTTGTAAGGTAAAAGAGTTAGACGCACTAGAGTTGCTAGGCGTCGCTTGAGCGGGCGTAACTGGTTGTGACACTTGGGGAGAGGTCAACGGGCTAACCTCATTACCATCTGTCTGAGAATCATCTTGGGGCACATTTTTAAGTGCAACAATATGGTCTTTAAAGTGTATAGACATATCAATACAAGTGGGACACATTTTGAGAGGGGGTCCACCATGGCTTCTAAACACATTAAACAAGGATTTTCCTTGGTGTCAGACATGTTTAACAGACTAGTAGTAAGACAAACAGGCTTAGAAATCACTCTAATCAAGTAAAAACACACTTTGCAAAAAACCTTACTGTGCCTTTAAGAGATAAAAAAGGCACACAATTTTCCAAAACAGTGAAAAATGCACCAAACTTTTGGAAATTTTCACAGTATGTACCTAAAGCATTGGTAAGATTGCACAACTAGCAAGAAAAATGATTAACCCCTTAATGCCCAAACCGGATCAAAGTAAGCTAACAGACCGGTTAACACAACTTTAGCACCTTGTCACAGCTCTGCTGTGGGCCCTATCCTTCCCTTAGGAGTCAGATTTATGGGGAAAAAGCTTCTTATGGGTCCTCAAACAGTAGCAGGAGCCTCCATGTGAACACAGCCTGAAGATCTAGTCAAACTAACTGCGCATCTGAGGCGCGAAATTAGGCCCCTCCCACCCTACTCCGGTGCAGTGAGGCCTAAGAAAACACTCCTAAGAGTTATAATATTAGCCATGTGGGTAACAACCCCTGTAAGAACCCCAAAGGGGCCTTCAAAGTGTCCAAAAAAAAACTATATTTTCTAATAAAAACCGTTTGCCATAAAAAAGTGTCAACTTGCCATAAAATAGTGTCAACCAGCATAAATTAGCCCTGTTATGTAAGCTGGTAATTCCATACTTAGTCTCTGAATAAAGCTTACCCTTCCCACATGGGGATCTTATCAGTCCTTTTCTAGCATTATCACAGTCTTTTTAGAAATAAATGACTGAACATACCTTATTGCAGCCTAACCTGCAAATCGTTCCCCCCAACTGAAGTTTTCTGGTACTCCTCAGTCCTTTGTGGGAACAGCAGTGGATTTTAGTTACAACATGCTAAAATCTTTTTCCTCCCTGCAGAAATCTTCATCTCTTTTTTTGCAGGAGAGTAAATAGTACAAACCGGTACCATTTAAAATAACAAACTTTTGCTTGTAGAATAAAAACTACAAATCTAATACCACATTCACTTTACCCTTCTGAGAGGGACCCTATTGCTTAGAGCCGGCAAAGAGAATGACTGGGGGGTGGAGCTAGAGGGGGAGCTATATGGATAGCTCTGCTGTGTGCTCTCTTTGCCACTTCCTGTTAGGAAGGAGAATATCCCACAAGTAAAGGATGAATCCGTGGACTGGATACACCTTACAAGAGAAAACTTGCGTCACACCAAAAATGTTGCAATAAAAAATAACATTCTGCGTCATTGTGAATGTCTGTTAGACTGCAAAGGGAAATAAACAGACCTGACTCAAGGCAAATATATACAATAAACATTTAAAACGTTATAAGATAATGTGCCAAACATAGCTGAGAGTGTCTTAAAAAATGATATATACTTGCCAGAAGACACCCATCCACATAAAGCAGTCAGCCAACCAGTATAGAAACATATCAGCAGAGGTAATGGTAGAGGAGTATAATGTCGATCTGAAAAGGGAGGCAGAGATGAATCCCTTGCGACCGATTTACAGAGAGCCTTAGAATAGATTTCCCATAGGCATCATCAGGCAATACTCCCTCACATTCCTCAGACAAACGCTGTACTTTGAGAGGAACTGGGCTTTAATATGCTTAGAAGCGCCTATCAGAGAAGAAATCAAGAACAACTTACTTCACCACTTCCATGAGAGGCAAAGTTTGTAAAACTAAGGTATGTGTGAGGTAAAAGGTGTATTTATAGGCATTTTTTTGGTTTGGGAAACTTTGCCCCCTCCTGGTAGGAATGTATATCCCATACGTCACTAGCTCATGGACTCTTGCCACTTACAGGAAAGAAACAGACAGCAGAAAAAAATACACTTGAAATTACATTGTTTTCTCCAAGTATTGGGCTTAGGTTTACAGTCAGAAAAAAAAGATAAGGAAGCATGTATGTACGCCTCAGCCAGACTCATCCTTGACATCCCTCTCCAATGCCACATCACCGAACACCTAAGGAACCTTCACTGGCTCCCCATCAACAAGAGAATCGCTTTCAAGCTCCTTACCCACGCGTTCAAGGCCCTACACAACATCGGACCCGAATACCTCAACCACCACGTAAATTTCTACACCCACACCAGACAACTCTGATCGGCCGACCAAGCACTCGCAGTCATCCCCCGCATCAGCAAATCCACAGCGGGCGGAAGATCCATCTCCCACATGGCAGCAAAGACATGGAACACCCTCCCCCTGCACCTCAGACAATCCACCTCCCTTACAAAGTTCAGAAAGGACCTCAAAACCTAGCTCTTCGACTGAATGCCCATCCCCTTCCCCCCTTCTCATATCCCCTTTTCCTTAGTGCCTTGAGACCCTCACGGGTGATTAGTTTGCGCTCCATAAGTACCCAATAGATAGATAGATATGTACACAACATGATAAAAATGAGATTTTATTTTAACTTGAGGCTCAACTCATTTTATTAGATTGTGGTTTCAAAGCACACAACCAGCAATTTAATATACACAAATGAACCTGAAAATGCAGTTTCTCATACATTTTGTACTCTATCAGTTGGTATAACAAGTTATTGGAAATACATTAAGGGAAACACAATTTCGCAGTTCACTGTCCCTTTAATGCAAACTCAAAGGCATCTGTGCAGTGATGTATGTTAATTACTGCATAAAACACACATAGTAAAAAACATAAATATGTGAGCATAAGAGGTTTTGGAGAAAAATCTTGATAATGAATCAGTTTTGCTTTGATTTATAGAATATATAAAATATGTTTATTAGCTCTATAAATATCAAAATATCACTTGTTTGAAAAGACTGGAAATGTTTGCACATCTAGTGCTAGGTTTATAATCCAGTGAAATTGTAAGTCCAGGAATTGATCTAATACTCCTCTCAAACACAACTTTAATGACACATAGGTGTAATCAACTGGATCAGTGACAATAGTATCTAAATAACCTTGCCAGTTGTCCAACAGCTACTCTGAACACCTCTTTATATTTCACTGCAGATCCAGGTAACCTCTCAAGGACACATCTCTAGTTTCACAGTACCTTTAGGACACAATTGTAGCTTTCCATTACATCTAGGAGAACAACTGCTTCAAACAACCTATAAAATGTCTCACTAGCTTCATATAGCACTTCTAGGACACCTTCACCTTTTATTTACCACATCACATCTAGGAAACTTCTCTAGTTCCAGTGTCTCTCTAAGACATCCTAATATCTATAGGACACCCTTTTCATATAGCACCTCTAGGACATCTCTTGTTTCAGTTTTCCCTTTTTTTACTGCACCTCTAGGACCAGGTTTTCATCACATGACCAATAAGATAGCTCTTTAGTTTCAGACAGCCGCTAGGACATCATCATGCACATTTAGAAAATTGTATTATATAGTAAGGAAAGCTATCTAAAAACCTATACAACCCCCTATTAATCACAGCTGTGCATGCACACACTTCACAGAACCCATAGGAACCCCATGATGATCGAACCTATAGAACACATCTCTACTGCAACAACACCTCTAGGACAGCCCATCGCATCACAACTCCAGGACACTGTTCCTCACAGCACCTCTAGGACAGCCCATCACATCACAACTCCAGGACACTGTTCCCCACAGCACCTCTAGGACAGCCCATCGCATCACAACTCCAGGACACTGTTCCTCACAGCACCTCTATGACAGCCCATCACATCACAACTCCAGGACACTGTTCCCCACAGCACCTCTAGGACAGCCCATCACATCTCCAGGACACTGTTCCCCACAGCAGCTCTAGGACAGCCCATCGCATCATAACTCCAGGACACTGTTCCTCACAGCACCTCTAGGGCAGCACATCACAACTCCAGGACACTGTTCCTCACAGCACCTCTAGGTCAGCCCATCACATCATAACTCCAGGACACTGTTCCTCACAGCACCTCTAGGGCAGCCCATCACATCACAACTCCAGGACACTGTTCCCCACAGCACCTCTAGGACAGCCCATCACATCTCCAGGACACTGTTCCCCACAGCATCTCTAGGACAGCCCATCACATCACAACTCCAGGACACTGTTCCTCACAGCACCTCTAGGACAGCCCATTGCATCACAACTCCAGGGCACTCTTCCTCACAGCACCTCTAGGACAGCCCATCACAACTCCAGGACTCTGTTACTCACAGCACCTCTAGGACAGCCCCATCACAATCACAACTCCAGGACACTGTTCCCCACAGCACCTCTAGGGCAGCCCATCACATCTCCAGGACACTGTTCCTCACAGCACCTCTAGGACAGCCCATCACAACTCCAGGACACTGTTCCTCACAGCACCTCTAGGACAGCCCATCGCATCACAACTCCAGGACACTGTTCCCCACAGCACCTCTAGGTGAGCCCATCGCATCACAACTCCAGGACACTGTTCCCCACAGCACCTCTAGGACAGCCCATCACATCACAACTCCAGGACACTGTTCCCCACAGCACCTCTAGGACAGCCCATCGCATCACAACTCATCATCATGCACATTTAGAAAATTGTATTATATAGTAAGGAAAGCTATCAAAAAACCTATACAACCCCCTATTAATCACAGCTGTGCATGCACACACTTCACAGAACCCATAGGAACCCCTTGATGATCGAACCTATAGGACACATCTCTACTGCAACAGCACCTCTAGGACAGCCCATCGCATCACAACTCCAGGACACTGTTCCCCAAAGCACCTCTAGGTCAGCCCATCACATCACAACTCCAGGACACTGTTCCTCACAGCACCTCTAGGACATCACATCACAACTCCAGGACACTGTTCCTCACAGCACCTCTAGGACAGCCCATCACATCACAACTACAGGACACTGTTCCTCACAGCACCTCTAGGACAGCCCATCACATCACAACTCCAGGACACTGTTCCCCAAAGCACCTCTAGGTCAGCCCATCGCATCACAACTCCAGGACACTGTTCCTCACAGCACCTCTAGGACATCACATCACAACTCCAGGACACTGTTCCTCACAGCACCTCTAGGACAGCCCATCACATCACAACTCCAGAACACTGTTCCTCACAGCACCTCTAGGGCAGCCCATCACAACTCCAGGACACTGTTCCTCACAGCACCTCTAGGACAGCCCATCACATCACATCTCCAGGACACTGTTCCTCACAGCACCTCTAGGACAGACCATCACATCACAACTCCAGGACACTGTTCCTCACAGCACCTCTAGTACAGCCCATTGCATCACAACTTCAGGACACTGTTCCTCACAGCACCTCTAGGACAGCCCATCGCATCACAACTCCAGGACACTGTTCCTCACAGCACCTCTAGGACAGCCCATCACATCACCAGGGCACTGTTCCTCACAGAACCTCTAGGACAGCCCATTGCATCACAACTCCAGGACATCACAGCACCTTTAGGACAGCCCATCGCATCACAACTCCAGGACACTGTTCCTCACAGCACCTCTAGGACAGCCCATCGCATCACAACTCCAGGACACTGTTCCTCACAGCACCTCTAGGACAGCCCATTTCATCACATCTCCAGGACACTGTTCCTCACAGCACCTCTAGGACAGCCCATCACATCACAACTCCAGGACACTGTTCCTCACAGCACCTCTAGGACAGCCCATTGCATCACAACTCCAGGACACTGTTCCCTCACAGACGCACCTCTAGGACAGCCATCACAACTCCAGGGACACTGTTCCTCACAGCACCTCTAGGACAGCACATCATATCACGACTCCAGGACACTGTTCCCCACAGCACCTCTAGGACAGCCCATCACATCACATCTCCAGGACACTGTTCCTCACAGCACCTCTAGGACAGACCATCACATCACAGCTCCAGGACACTGTTCCTCACAGCACCTCTAGTACAGCCCATTGCATCACAACTTCAGGACACTGTTCCTCACAGCACCTCTAGGACAGCCCATCGCATCACAACTCCAGGACACTGTTCCTCACAGCACCTCTAGGACAGCCCATCACATCACATCTCCAGGGCACTGTTCCTCACAGCACCTCTAGGACAGCCCATTGCATCACAACTCCAGGACATCACAGCACCTTTAGGACAGCCCATCGCATCACAACTCCAGGACACTGTTCCTCACAGCACCTCTAGGACAGCCCATCGCATCACAACTCCAGGACACTGTTCCTCACAGCACCTCTAGGACAGCCCATTTCATCACATCTCCAGGACACTGTTCCTCACAGCACCTCTAGGACAGCTCATCACATCACAACTCCAGGACACTGTTCCCCACAGCACCTCTAGGACAGTCCATCGCATCACAACTCCAGGACACTGTTCCTCACAGCACCTCTACGACAGCCCATCACATCACAACTCCAGGACACTGTTCCCCACAGCACCTCTAGGACAGCCCATCACATCTCCAGGACACTGTTCCCCAAAGCACCTCTAGGACAGCCCATCGCATCATAACTCCAGGACACTGTTCCTCACAGCACCTCTAGGGCAGCACATCACATCACAACTCCAGGACACTGTTCCTCACAGCACCTCTAGGTCAGCCCATCACATCACAACTCAAGGACACTGTTCCTCACAGCACCTCTAGGGCAGCCCATCACATCACAACTCCAGGACACTGTTCCCCACAGCACCTCTAGGACAGCCAATCACATCTCCAGGACACTGTTCCCAACAGCATCTCTAGGTCAGCCCATCACATCACAACTCCAGAACACTATTCCTCACAGCACCTCTAGTACAGCCCATTGCATCACAACTCCAGGGCACTCTTCCTCACAGCACCTCTAGGACAGCCCATCACAACTCCAGGACACTTTTCCTCACAGCACCTCTAGGACAGCCCATCACATCACAACTCCAGGACACTGTTCCCCACAGCACCTCTAGGAAAGCCCATCACATCACATCTCCAGGACACTGTTCCTCACAGCACCTCTAGGACAGCCCATCACAACTCCAGGACACTGTTCCTCACAGCACCTCTAGGACAGCCCATCGCATCACAACTCCAGGACACTGTTCCCCACAGCACCTCTAGGTGAGCCCATCGCATCACAACTCCAGGACACTGTTCCTCACAGCACCTCTAGGACAGCCCATCACATCACAACTCCAGGACACTGTTCCCCACAGCAACTCTAGGACAGCCCATTGCATCACAACTCATCATCATGCACATTTAGAAAATTGTATTATATAGTAAGGAAAGCTATCTAAAAACCTATACAACCCCCTATTAATCACAGCTGTGCATGCACACACTTCACACAACCCATAGGAACCCCTTGATGATCTAACCTATAGGACGCATCTCTACTGCAACAGCACCTCTAGGACAGCCCATCGCATCACAACTCCAGGAAACTGTTCCCCAAAGCACCTCTAGGTCAGCCCATCACATCACAACTCCAGGACACTGTTCCTCACAGCACCTCTAGGACATCACATCACAAATCCAGGACACTGTTCCTCACAGCACCTCTAGGACAGCCCATCACATCACAACTACAGGACACTGTTCCTCACAGCACCTCTAGGACAGCCCATCACATCACAACTCCAGGACACTGTTCCCCAAAGCACCTCTAGGTCAGCCCATCACATCACAACTCCAGGACACTGTTCCTCACAGCACCTCTAGGACATCACATCACAACTCCAGGACACTGTTCCTCACAGCACCTCTAGGACAGTCCATCACATCACAACTCCAGGACACTGTTCCTCACAGTACCTCTAGGACAGCCCATCACATCACAACTCCAGGGCACTCTTCCTCACAGCACCTCTAGGACAGCCCATCACATCACAACTCCAGGACACTGTTCCTCACAGCACCTCTAGGTCAGCCCATCACATCACAACTCCAGGACACTGTTCCTCACAGCACATCACAACTCCAGGACACTGTTCCTCACAGCACCTCTAGAACAGCCCATCACATCACAACTCCAGGACACTGTTCCCCAAAGCACCTCTAGGTCAGGCCCATCACATCACAACTCCAGGACACTGTTCCTCACAGCACCTCTAGGACATCACATCACAACTCCAGGACACTGTTCCTCACAGCACCTCTAGGACAGTCCATCACATCACAACTCCAGGACACTGTTCCTCACAGCACCCTCTAGGACAGCCCATCACATCACAACTGCAGGGCACTCTTCTCACAGCACCTCTAGGACAGCCCATCACATCACAACTCCAGGACACTGTTCCTCACAGCACCTCTAGGTCAGCCCATCACATCACAACTCCAGGACACTGTTCCTCACAGCACATCACAACTCCAGGACACTGTTCCTCACAGCACCTCTAGGACAGCCCATAGCATCATAACTTCAGGACACTGTTCCTCACAGCACCTCTAGGACAGCCCATAGCATCATAACTCCAGGACAACTGGTTCCTCACAGCACCTCTAGGGCAGCCCATCACATCACAACTCCCGGACACTGTTCCTCACAGCACCTCTAGGTCAGCCCATTGCATCACAACTCCAGGACACTGTTCCCCAAAGCACCTCTAGGGACAGCCCCATCACATCACAACTCCAGACACTGTTCCTCACAGCACCTCTAGGACAGCCCATAGCATCATAACTCCAGGACACTGTTCCTCACAGCACCTCTAGGGCAGCCCATCACATCACAACTCCAGGACACTGTTCCTCACAGCACCTCTAGGTCAGCCCATTGCATCACAACTCCAGGACACTGTTCCCCAAAGCACCTCTAGGACAGCCCATCACATCACAACTCCAGGACACTGTTCCTCACAGCACCTCTAGGACAGCCCATCGCATCACAACTCCAGGACACTGTTCCTCACAGCACCTCTAGGACAGCCCATCACATCACAACTCCAGACACTGTTCCCCACAGCACCTCTAGGTCAGCCCATTGCATCACAACTCCAGGACACTGTTCCCCAAAGCACCTCTAGGACAGAGCCCATCACATCACAACTCCAGGACACTGTCCTCACAGCACCTCTAGGAAAGCCATAGCATCACAACTCCAGGACACTGTTCCTCACAGCACCTCTAGGACAGCCCCATAGCATCATAACTCCAGGACACTGTTCCTCACAGCACCTCTAGGGCAGCCCATCACATCACAACTCCCGACACTGTTCCTCACAGCACTCTAGGTCAGGGCCCATTGCATCACAACTCCAGGACACTGTCCCAAAGCACCTCTAGGGACAGCCCATCACATCACAACTCCAGGACACTGTTCCTCACAGCACCTCTAGGGACAGCCCATCGCATCACAACTTTCAGGACACTGGTTTCCCCACAGCACCTCTAGGACAGCCCATCGTATCACATCTCCAGAACACTGTTCCTCACAGTACCTCTAGGACAGCCCATCACATCACAACTCTGGGACACTGTTCCTCACAGGCACCTCTAGGACAGCCCATCACATCACAACTCCAGGACACTGTTCCTCACAGGCAACCTCTAGGACAGGACCATCACATCACAACTCCAGGGACACTGTTCCTCACAGCACCTCTAGGACCAGCCCATCACATCACAACTCCAGGGCAATTTCACGAGCACCTCTCTAGGACAGTCCATCGCATCACAACTCCAGGACACTGTTCCCAACAGCAGCCTCTAGGGACAGCCCATCACATCACAACTCCAGGACACGTTCCCCACAGCATCTCTAGGTCAGCCCATCACATCACAACTCCAGGGCACTCTTCCTCACAGCACCTCTAGGACAGGCCCCATCACATCACAAATCCAGGGACACTGTTCCTCACAGCACCTCTAGGTCAGCCCATCACATCACAGACTCCAGGACACTGTTCCTCACAGCACATCACAACTCCAGGACACTGTTCCTCACAGCACCTCTAGGACAGCCCATAGCATCATAACTCCAGGGACACTGTTCCTCACAGCTACCTCTAGGACAGCCCAAAGCATCATACCTCCAGGACACTGTTCCTCACAGCACCTCTAGGGCAGCCCATCACATCACAACTCCCGGACACTGTTCCTCACAGCACCTCTAGGTCAGCCCATTGCATCACAACTCCAGGGGACACTGTTCCCCAAAGCTCCCTCTAGGACAGCCCATCACATCACAACTCCAGGACACATGTTCCTCACAGCACCTCTAGGACAGAGCCATAGCATCACAACTCCAGGACACTGTTCCTCACAGCACCTCTAGGACAGCCCATAGCATCACAACTCCAGGACACTGTTCCTCACAGCACCTCTAGGGCAGCCCATCACATCACAACTCCCGGACACTGTTTCCTCACAGCACCTCTAGGGTCAGCCCATTGCATCACAACTCCAGGACACTGGTTCCCCAAAGCACCTCTAGGACAGCCCATCACATCACAACTCCAGGACACTGTTCCTCACAGCACCTCTAGGTCAGCCCATCGCATCACAACTCCAGACACTGTTCCTCACCAGCACTTCTAGGACAGCCCATCACATCACAACTCCAGGACACTGTTCCCCCAAGCAGCACCTCTAGGTCAGCCCATTGCATCACATCTCCAGGACACTGTTCCTCACAGCAGCACCTTGTCAGTAATTTTATTAGAATCATTAGTAGTGCTATCCAAATAATATATCAGTTTATGGGCAGGGTTATAAACATCAATACAAAAAAATAGAAACCCTAATTAACCATGCATCTACTAGACCATACAATTAATATAAATACCTGAATTCTTTTATTAGTTAATATCCATGAACATATTGAAAATATATTTGCAATAAAAGGAAACTAAATAATATTATAGGTGCTTGAAAACTATTTAAATACGCTATGTCAAAATTCCTACATAAACGCTTATCTTAAGAAACCAGCCTTATATACAAGTCTTTTAACAATCCAAGCAATACAATTCTAAACAGTGTTTATAAAACAATAGGATAATATATATATTCTGCTATTTAACTGCAATTTATCCTAATACAGAATTAACTGACAATATCAGAACTTGCATAGATGAGTTTACTTAGCCAATCAGACACAGATTTGAACATCAATACAATATATATGCTGTGACTAGCACTTTGAAATACATAATACACTTCTGAATTATTATTATATAATTGCATAGATAAGAGCAACTTAAGATTGGGATTAGTATAACAATACATATGCTATGAAATGCTAACTTGAAATATTTCCTTAACTCTGCTAGCGTACAGCAATAATAAATGTTTACTTTTAAATGGGCTTGCATACAAATAGGCAGGCTAGAGAGCTATTTAAGGTTATATAATACAATCTAAAAACCCAATTTGTTCTTTCCAATTCAAAATTGTAATTTTACTGTAGTGGCTATGCTTATAACTTACCTTACAAAAACCTTGTATACATCACCCAAATAATACAACAAACCAGTTTTCCAATATTTCTTAAGCAGTCCAATTCACCTCAGAAATTCTAAATTGGGGTAAAGCATATGGAGTCCAATAGTAGGTGTGTGCTTTTTTTAATAACTGCAGCAGTTATTCCTTTCTGGATCAGTCAACACCACAACCTTTTTTTTTTTAGTCTCTATGCTGGGGGTTTAAATCATCTGAGTCTCACCCCTGCCCCTTTTTGATTATTTATCAGTCATGTGGTGAATATTGGAAACGGCCCACGGCCTTGGTCTTGTATTGGTTCTTTGCAACTGAACATGGATTGGGTTTATTTGGTAAATGTGTTGTCAAAGAAAGCATTCTTTGCAACAACCAATCATCTCATGGTTTGCAATTCCACATCATAACACTAGGTGGCAGCAGACGTACAAACAAACAAATACAACAAGAAGCCATATCTAACATTTTAAGCAAGTTAATTTTTTTCATAAAATGGTTATTTAATCAGATCACACTCTCTGCATTAATCATATATAACCATCAATTACAGATGGTTAATATTAGGTTATTTTTTTCTGGATTATTCTGATACCAAATATTTATATTATTAACATTTTATTATATTAAGGGTATGATTAATCTGCTAATTATTCCTTATAAATGCATTACAATTTTATCGGTATCCTGGCATTTATAATTGAATAATAGCTTATTTTTAATTCAGTATTGTACTGTATTCCAAGTGAATCCTGTCTATGTAGATCTGAAATAAAAAAATAAAATGTTAATAATCACTTCTCTTCAGGTCCATAAAACATCTATTCATGTTTTTAAACACACAGGAGGCTAAGATATTCATGCTTTCAAATATGTATGTCTTGTATTTATGTTCTTAGTATATTTTATTTGAAATCTAACTACAGTTGCTTTGAAATCATAATGTAGCCATGTGTCTTCACTGTGTTTTTCTCTGTGTATTCTGGTGTTATCAGCCACACAGCCTGAATCACTCAAAACAAATTGTGCTAATTATCAGTCCTTTGAAGAATGTTTGTATCTCTCACATCTTTTCAGACGGATCGGCATTTCCCTTGGAGTGAAATCCATATATTTGCCTGTGTCCTGTTCTATGTATCACAGTGCTCGCCTTTTACACAGCAGGAGGGGGCTTCAAGGTTATGCTCAAGCTTTGGAGACATCCTGTCTGCATACTAAATGGGGGAAAGAGCTGAACATGAGTGAAGTCAGTTTGTCTGAGAGGTAAGAGAATTTTTTTTTTTTTTTTTTTGATCAGTGAAATATCTGATCAAAAATACAGATGTTATTAATTTTTGAGATATATGAAAAAAAAATATATATTTATTAAACCTCACAGTATACCATACATAATCCCCCTTCCAATTTTTAAATAGATGTAGGGACACATGTATTTAAATTGTCTAAAGTCAATGGGTATTTTATGAGGATCAACCGTATACCCTCAATAGACAGTCTCTTATTGTAGGAAGTTTGTTATTTTGAGCCTTCATGTTTATCAGTTAGGCATCTTTAAACTACAGTATGTCTTTAGTTCATTTTGGGATATGATTACTTCATTCTCCCTCTATGACTTTGTAGTTGGGATCTGGGATGACAATGCCCGCAATTGATTGATATGGAACCATTTATCTATGAAACTTCATTTTTGGGGATCCTTAATTTATAGGCCACTGGAGATATTTTGTCAGTAATGACAATAGGACCTTTCCATGAGGGAAGAAATTTCTTCTCCCTAAACTGGATCTCTTCCAAAGTTTATAAAGATAAAGCTTTATCATTATTTCATATTCCTTTTTGGACGTTTTGAGATCATAATAGGTTTTAGGGTGGCAGTTGCGGCTCTTTCTAAATTCCTTTGAGACAAATGCAAAGGCATGTTTGCAGCTGTTTTCTTAAGTTCTCCACATATTGATGTGTATTGGCAGCTTTATCAAATTTTGGTCTGATGTACGGTACAGTAGATGCTGAGGTAGAAACCATTCTTCTACCAGTCATCAGCTCAAAAGGTGACATCTTGGGTAGCACTACTTGGAGTTGCTCTTATGCCATTAAAACTAGAGGGTAGTTTTACATCCCAGTCTTTACCCGTTTCACTCACAAACTTTTTGAGGATTTTAACAATAGACTGGTTGTAACGCTCTACACCCCCACTTGAGGCAGCTCTATAAGCAATATGGAGCTTTCTTTTAACCCCTAGTATTTTCCACATTTTTGTCATCACTTCGCTAGTGAAGTGGGTCCCCCGATCTGATTCAATTCTTTGGGGCAAACCAAATCTGGAAAATACATGGTTGATGAGCAATGCTGCACATGTTTCAGCACTATTGTTAGGTGCACTAATGCACTCTACCCATTTAGTGAACAGGCATGTCACTGTTAGCATGTACTTGTTACCTCTTGATGATCTTGTTACTGGGCCAATAAAATCAATTTGTATATCTGACCATGGCATTACCATCCCCCTTTTCTGCAATGGTGCTCTATGCGTTGGTGCCATGGGTTGGAACTGTGGGCAGATTAAACACCCTTGACAGTAGGTTTGAACATCTTTCAACATGTGTGGCCAAAAAGCATAATCACGCAATATTTCATACGTGAGTTTGGCACCACGATGACCAGATGTGGGAGCATCATGGGCATGTTGAAGCATTAGACCTCTGAACTTGGTGGGTACTACCCACTGCTGGATGCCAGTTTTTGAAGTTCTAATTAACAAACCATCCTGTAACTTGAATTGTGATCTAGATTTTATTAAGATTCTCAGATCTTCTTTGCCAATACAATCATCTTTTGAGATGGGGTTGCTTTCAGGATCTTCTATGTGTTTATAGAAGATGCCTACAATGGGGTCTTCTTTTTGACTAGTGATCAGGTCCTCACTAGGAGAATCCTGACTCCATTGTACCAAGTTAGGCTCACTCTGTTGTTTTGCCTGGTTTCTGGTAATGGCTTCTACCTGAATTGCACCCATTAAGTGTTCAATATTAAGGAGTTCTCCAGTTATGGCTCCTTGTTTGGCTAATGAGTCCGCAAGATCATTGCCTTCCTTATCAGGACCTAAAACTCTGGAATGACCCTTGGTCTTTTTCCAGTGTATGGTTAAATCGTTGGATACCACCAGATTATCAATCTCGCAGAACAACTTGCCATGCTTGACTGTTTTGTTATTTGCTTTTCTGCATGCCATTTCTTTTCCAAGTTGGCAGGTATTCAACAAAACTGTCACGCACATAATTTGAGTCAGTTATATCACAAATTCATGAATACCATGTTCAATAGCCCATTTCAAAGGTTTTTGAAACAGCAGTTAGTTCAGCAACTGGACTGGATCTTGGTCCAATGTTGAAACCTATAGATATATTTGGGAATCCATTTGCCCCCGTTATACCAATGCCAGCGACTAATCTGCGCTCATTATCAATAGTGGCATGGTAAGAGCAACCATCAACATATACCCAAGGTAATGTTTGACAATGGTCCTCATTGTACATTTTATATGGGGGAAAGCAATTGTTCTTCCAGAAAATCATCTTCTGATAATTCTTCCCCAGGATCTCTAGCAGTACAGAGTCGTGGAGCTCAGCAAGGCCCTTGTGCGACAGGATTCTTTTTATTCTGCTTGTAGCGGAATTTCTAAGGGCCAGCCTTGTAAGGAAAGAGTCCAAACGCTGTTATGGCGGCTATTAGACCAAATTGCCCATCTCTTATTCTCTCACTTTGCAAATATAGCAAAGCTGGTGGGGCCGTTTCTACAATAATTTTTCTCGCCCTGGTATATAGCTGCGGAAATTTTGTAGAGCCCATACAGTAGATAAGAGGGCTTTTTCGCGATCGTTAAATTTTTATTCTACTGGGGATAGATTTTTGCTCGCATAAGCAATGGGCTTTGTTCAAATTATCGATGCTTTTGGTATAACACAGCACTCATGCTTATATCTGTGTAACCTGTCTCTAAGAAGAAAGGTTTACCACCTTCAGGGTACGCTAAGCAAGGTGCTTGAGTGAGTTTTCTCTTCAGCTCTCTGAATGGCTGTCTCTTGAGGACTCACTCCAGTGCCATTTCACATCCTTCTTTAGAAGAAGTAGTAGTGGGGTTTAGGCTAATTCCGCATAATTAGTCATGAATTTGCAGAATAATTTGTCATACCCAGGGAATGTTCTCAATTCCTTTAAGTTAGTTGGGTTTTTAGAATTCACTATAGCTTCAACCTTTTTCTTCTGGGATGTTAATTCCTTCAGAGGTAACTTCATGTCCCAAGAAGGTTTTACACGAGTGCGGCACCATTGAGCTTATTGCAGGGATAATTTGACACCTGCCCTTTTAAGTTGGCTGAGGACGTGTTTATAGCTCTGCGATGTGTTTTTCAAAGTCTGTGCTTTTGATTAAAACATCATCAACATAGAGATAAGGTCCCCCTTTCCATGCGTCAGGCATAGCCTTATGCATGAATACAGCAAATTCAATGTCCTGAATTTATGTATCCAAAAGGAAGTCTTTGAAATGCATATTGGACCTTTGGAAGGGAGAATGCTAGCTAATATGGGTCCTCTTCATGTACCTTTATGGTCCAATATCCCTGTGCACAATCAATGGCAGAGGGGTGAATATTTTGGATCCTGCATTTGTGCTAGGCACTGGTCAATGTATGGTACAGGCCAGCCTACATGTATACTCGTTTGTTTAGGACTGTCTTAAGTCAGCACACAAACGCCATTGTCCATTGGGCTTAAGGGACACCTAGAATAGGATTATTATAAGAGCGGTGCACCTTCTGATAATACCTCTTTCTTCCAGATTTCCTTACTGATCTCTGCAAGAGAATCATATGAGGCTAAGGGAAGTCTGGTATTGTTTTGACAAATACAGGTGGGCGCATTAGGATCTGTTTGTATCCTTGCAATGGTGCAAGTCTGTAGTACCACAGTCATAAAGAATCCTTAGCGAAAATATCCTTGTACTCCATCAGGAGTTCTCGCAGCTGTTGGCGTTCCTTCATCCGCTGGAACAGCCATTAGCTAAGGATATTTGCTCTTCGACTATTTGCTGAAATCCTGGAAAGATTTCAGGCTGTCCTAGTTCATAGGCTTCTTTCCAATCTAGAGGTGAGATCCCCTTGATTATAATTTACATTGCTCCCATGACTCTGGGGTATTGGGGTAATCTTGCTGTTTGATTGCTGATCAAACACTAAGAGAGGCTTCTTCAATTTTACAGATGCCTTCCTCTGAGCTGAAGGGATAAATAAGACTGAATATTAAATAGACCCTCTGGGCATAGATGCAAAGGATTGTTCTATTTAATTGTTCTTCAGTTAAGTATCCTTCAGGTATTAGCCCAATTTACATTATTCTGGAATCCAAAAGTGTAATAACTTGATTCCAGTGCCTATCCTATGGTAGTTCCCTTGGATAATTGTTTAATCCTGTGGGGTCATGTTATGCTACAATAATATGTATTGGAACCGTTCCCATATTCACCATAGGATGTTGTAGGTTACAAGTGATACCCAGGATTTTGTATTCTATGGGAGAGGCAAATCAGTGTTTCAGAAGTTTTTAATTTCTGACCTCTCTTTACCTGTAAGGGTAAAAGAAATTTATCAGCCCCAGCAGGAATTATAGACATCGCTAGATACCTGCATATTCACAGCATATGGTCATTGCTGGTTTGATTTCCAGGGCTGCATTTTCATCCTGAAATACTTCAGGGTCCCCCTTTAACCTGCTCCAAAGGCAAGAATTAATCAAATCTATTTGTATGGCATATCTATGTAAGATATCATTGCCAATGTATATTTGATTATTGGGAATATTTAAAACTAAAAAACAGGTGCCTCACTGACTTATTTCCTATATAGATAGATAATAAGCATTTAGCTGTGATGTTATAGCTTTCAGACCTGTCATCCAGGGCCGTTGACACAGTGGTCTTGGGAGAAAGATATTAATCACTTTAGGTTCAGCTATTTGCGCTAATAAACCTTCGCTTATATAGCTAGCTTCCTGTTTTAAGTTTATTTTAGCATACCTTGGGTTTTACCAAGGTCCATGTACTTGTATAGGGATAAAATAGATCCTCTTTAAACTCTCTCAATCCCTGTGAGGGTATTGAGCGTTGAGGCTCCCCCTTAGGGATTTTATGATCCCCCTTGTGGAGTGATATGGTTTAATACATCGCCATCTAGGTGAAATATTCGCTATCTTTCCAGGCATATTTTAAAAGGTATTACCATCAGAGGCCACTAAAAGGAGTCTGATCATCTATTTGTAGGATAGTGATTTCAGTACAGGTTAGTTCCTGAAATGAATCTCCACAGCATCTGTTTTCTCTTCCCACCACGTGACAGCTATGGTCGGGCGTGAGATATACCAGAGTTTTCATAATTGAGAGGCCGTTTAACTTGTGACCAAAGTACATTATTTATGCAATCAATTATGGTGCTTAATCGTTTCAGGAGATCACTACCAATAATTAAACGATCAGTTGGCAGATCCACTATAATGACATGGGTTGTCTTATGACCCTTCCCCAATTTAAATTGTTAACCAGGCAGTACCGTAGACTTTTAGAGAGTCACCCCCAACACCTATTAGAGACCGTCAAATTCTTTTTATTTTAGGTTTGGTGGGGGTGTTAGCTCATTTAGCTGTGTGTAGTACCTGGTGGGATAAGATAGTTGCCTGTGACCCAGTGTCAATTAATCCCCTGATAGGGTTGGAGACTGAATCTTGCAGCTCAACTAATACATAATATCTTCCTGCAGGTTTTCTACCATTTCACACATAAAGATTGGCGTTATCATACATTTGTGGGCTTCGCCACGTAGTACCTGAGTTTGCTATGCTTTTCCGATGCAGAAGAAGCTTCATACCTACCTGTTCCTCTATGACAGGGTCGGCTGGATTCTTTTGTACTGCATCTGTGTGAAACAAGGTTAAGAGAGAGCTGCAAAGGAAGAGATTTGTTAACTTTTCCCGGATGAGTTGCCTTGTCATCACGGGCTAAATCATCCGTTTCCGGTCTGTTGGGGAGAGAACATGATTAGTATCATTGATATTTATTATTACATTTGTATATCTCATCCCCTCCCCTTCAGGTGATACTGCAGTATTTATGACTGTGCCTTGGTCCACTGCTGACCACTGCTGTACCCCTAAAAAAGTATTGTTCGGACATTGCTGAGCCGGTAGATTATTGACTCATATTAGCGATTTGTTCGCTCAACCGATTTAAACTGGGTAAACCAGCATATCTACCTGATTGTACAAGTTAACCTCTACCCCTGGGGGCCTATCTCTTGGTGCCCCATTGTACTGATTCCTGGACAATTAGGGGTTCCCGTCAGAATCAGGCCGTTATTTTCTATTCTGGCGTGGTTGCCCCTTGGGGTTCAGCTTGTTCAGCATTAGTACTTTGTGGAGCGTTATATACCTGGGGGTGTCTGGTTACCCTGAGAATATCTTCGGCTGGTCTATTGTATCTACCCTTGCGCGGTATACCATTATTTGGTGAGTATTCTCTTTGTGAGTAATTAGTCACCTGATTATGGTCCCCACTTTGTTATAGTCTCCCTGCGCCTCAACCTGTGTAGGGGAGGGGGCATGAGTTAAACCTCTGGTGGAGATGGCCTGTTTTGGACTGGCCACCTCTGCAAAGTTCTCTTGTTGAACTCCAAATTGAGGGGGCTAGGTGACACCCTAGTTTCTGCCACAATTTTGGGTTTTGACTCCTTTTTAACCCCCTGCTCACTGGACTGCTGAATAGAGTATAATTTTGTACTCTCTTTGATCAGCCATTCCAATGAGCAGTCCTCATCAAAATCTCTAGCTAAGTTAATTTTGATGGGTGTAGGCAGGGCTTCAAAAAATAAATTTACAAATTCTGAGCCGTCAAATTTGGGATTATCTTCAGCCATACTGTACGCATTTTTCAATACAGAAAGGAATTCGATTGGACTCTGATTCGCACGACACTTTAAACCATATACCGCTATTTTCGCGGCAGTTTTAGTGCGATATTGCCCGAATTCTTTTCTGCATTGTCGTTTTACCCCATTCCAGGAATGAATATTCATATCCTTTAGTGAAGCAAAGAATTTGTGATGCTTACTGTCAAATACCCAGGGCAGAAATTCAATTTTCAATTTCTCACTTGTAACATTCCTTATAGCTAACGCATTTTCAAAAGCCTGTAAATGATCAATTACAGATGTTGTTCCCTTATTGGAGAATATAGGTACTGCGCGTTGTACGAAGGTGATTATTTTATGGGAATCATAGACTTTATCAGACTTACTCTGGGCTTCTCTGTTAGAGTTTCCCTCCCCCGCGCCAGCTGCGCTACAGCTGTCCTCTGGATTTACATCCTGAGGGGATTGTCTATTTGGGAAATCTATTTCTGACCCATTAGGGGTCATTTGTCTATGTTGTTCTATATATTTTCGTACCTCGTCCCTGACGCGTTCGCTAAAGGAGTTAGCATTATCTGTATTATTCTCATTGCTAATATAGGGGTTTTCATTATGGCGATATGACCTTTTTAAATCGCTTAATTCTCTCTGGCTTTGTGCAAGCTGTTTATTTAAATCTTGTATCTGTGCGATTAAGTCTGTATTATGCTTATCTAAGGCTGTTAGGTTTTGGGCAAATTCATCCATTTTATTTTTGGCTATTTTTAAACCCTCTTCGCGTCTGCACGAGGAACGAATACTATTTTCTAGCTCCTGTATATTGCAAATCGTTTGTCTTGTTGACACAAAACGACATTCGTCAATTATGCATATTAAAAAGGGGCCAGTGATTGTAGTATTAGTTCGTCTCGCTTTTGGAGCTTTGCATTGATTAATGCATTAATAATTCCTGGAAGAATTCAGTCTCTTCATTCCACATATTATTATTGAACCGGTAATATTTTTGCCCTAGTTTCAAGCTTATCCTAAAATCTATTTAATTCACCCGCAATAGTTAAACTTCCCCTTTAAGGTAAATTAAGATATCTGTTCTTACGAGGACACTGACCTTTATAATAGTATGGTTATGGGTCCAATTTCATTGCTATGTAGAGAATTAGAAATGAGTGCACTTCTGAGCTACAGATGCATTATTATATTGGTTTAGAACTTAGTTAGAACCTAAAACGCTAATACAATTTTTAGCCAATAAAAAGTAGAAGGAAAAATTTTATATTTTCAAAAAAAAAATATTATTTAATTTGAAATATGAAAAATTAATATTCCGAAGATATGAAAAATTAATATTTTTGATTAACTTTGGAAAATAGGAAAAATCAATATTTTTGATTAATTTTGAAATATGAAAAATTTAAGATATTTTATTATTATTTTTCAAAATTAAAACTTTAATAATATTTCAAGATATTAAATGTCAATCTCGAAATAATGAAAAATAATATTTCAACTTTTCAAAAAAATTATATCTTCAAATATATAATATCGAAATATGAATTTTTTTTTTAAAAATTTTTTTTCTCTCTTTTATAATAATTTCTATTTACATACAAAATATATTATATCAAATATTGATGAAAATTAATAAATCTCATGCAAAGTTGCCTCCAATTATTATGTCAGTATATTTATGATAATCTTAGTAGTGGCTATCCAAATAATATATCATGTTATGGCAGTGTTAAAAACACAATACAAAAAAATATAGAAACCCTAAATTAACCATGCATCTACTAGACCATGACAATTAATATAAAGTACCATGATGCTTTTATTTAGTTAATATCCATGAACATATTGAAATATATTTGCAATAAAATGGAAACGAAATAATATTAATGCGCGTTGAAAACTATTTATAAATACTGCTATGCAAAATTCCTACACGCTTATCTTAATGAAACCAGCCTTATATACAAGTCTATTTAAAGCATCCAAGCAATACAAGTTCTAAACAGTGTGTTTATAAAACAAGTAGGAGTAATATATATATTCTGCTATTTAACTGCAATTTATCCTAAGACAGAATTAACTGACAATATCAGAACTTGCATAGGATGAGTTACTTAGCCAATCAGACACAGATTTAAACAGACAATGCAATATATAGGCTGTGACTAGCACTTTGAAATACAATATACACTTCTGAATTATTATTATATAATTGCATAGAAAAACAACTTAAGGTTTGGGATTAGTATAACAATACATAGGCTATGAAGATGCTAAGCTTGAAAGTATTTCCGTAACTCTGCTACGTACAGCAATAATAAATGTTTACTTTAAATCTTGCATACAAACAGTGCAGACTAAGAGCTATGTAAAGGTTATAAATACAATCTAAAGAACTCAATTTGTTCTTTCCAAATCAAAATTTGTAATTTTACTGTAGTGGCTATGCTTATAACTTACCTTACAAAAACCTTGTATACAGTCACCCAAAATAAACAGCAATCCAGTTTCCAATATTTTCTTAACAGTGTCCAATTCACCCTCAGAAATTCAAAGATGAGGGGTAAAGGCATATGAGTCCAATAGTAGGTGTGTGCTTTTTTTAATATCTGCAGCAGTTATTCCTTTCTGGATCAGTCCAACACCACAACCTTTTTTTTTAGTCTCTATGCTGGGGTTTAAATCATCTGATCTCACCCCTCCCCTTTTTGATTATTTATCAGTCATTGGTGAATAGTGGTAAACGCCCACGGCCTTGTCTAGGTAATTGTTCTTTGCAACTGAACATGGAATAGGTTTTATTTGGTAAATGTGTTGTCAAGGAAATGCATTCTTTGCATCAACCAATCATCTCATGGTTGCAATTCCGCATCATAACACTAGTTGCAGCAGACGTAACTAAACAGAACATAATACAACAAGACCATATCTAACATTTTTAAGCAAGTTAATTTTTTTTTTCATAAAATGGGTTATTTACTCGGATCACACTCTCTGCATTAATCATATATAACCTCAATTACAGATGGTTAATATTAGGTTATTTTTTCTGATAATCTGATACCAAATATGTTATATTATTTAACATTTTATTATATTAAGGTAATTAATACTGCTAATTATTATCTTAAAATGCATTACAATTTATCGTGTATCCTGGCATTTATATGTCAATAATAGCTTATTTTTAATTCAGTATTGGTACTGTGATTCCAAGTGAATCCTGTCTATGTAGATCTGAAATAAAAAAATAAAGTGTTAATAATCACTTCTCTCAGGTCCATAAACATCTATTCATGTTTTTAAACACAGCAGAGGCTAAGATATTCATGCTTTCAAAATATTATGTCTTTGTATTATTTTCTTAGTATATTTTATTTGAAATCTAACTACAGTTTGCTTTGAAATCATAATGAAGAGCCATGTGTCTTTCACTGTGTTTTTCTTGTGTGATTCTGGGTGTTATCGAGCCACACAGCCTGAAGTCACTCAAAACAAATTTGTGCTAATTATCAGTCCTTTGAAGAATGTTTGTATCTCTCACATCTTTCAGACGGATCGGGCATTTCCCTTGGAGGGAAATCAAATATTTTGGCCTGTGCCCTGTTCTATTGTATCACAGTGCTGCCTTTTACTCAGTCAGGAGGGGGGCTTCAATGTTATGCTCAAGCCTTTGAGACATCCTGTCTGCATACTAAATGGGGGGAAGAGCTGAACATGAGTGAAGTCAGATTGTCCTGAGAGGAATGATTTTTTTTTTTTTTTTGATCAGTGAAATATCTGATCAAAAATACAGATTTATTAATTTTGAGATATATGAAAAAAATATATATATTTATTAACCTCACATATACCATGACAACCTCTAGGGCAGCCCATCGCATCACAACTCCAGGACACTGTTCCCCACAGCACCTCTAGGACAGCCCATCACATCACAACTCCAGGACACTGTTCTCCACAGCACCTCTAGGACAGCCCATCGCATCACAACTCCAGGACACTGTTCCTCACAGCACCTCTAGGACAGCCCATCACAACTCCAAGACACTGTTCCTCACAGCACCTCTAGGACAGCCCATCGCATCACATCTCCAGGACACTGTTCCCCACAGCACCTCTAGGACAGCCCATCGCATCACAACTCCAGGGCACTGTTCCTCACAGCACCTCTAGGACAGCCCATCGCATCACATCTCCAGGACACTGTTCCTCACAGTACCTCTAGGACAGCCCATCACATCACAACTCCAGGACACTGTTCCCCACGGCACCTCTAGGACAGCCCATCACATCACAACTCCAGGTCACTGTTCCTCACAGCACCTCTAGGACAGCCCATCGCATCACATCTCCAGGACACTGTTCCTCACAGCACCTCTAGCACAGCCCATCACATCACAACTCCAGGACACCGTTCCTCACAGCATCTCTAGGACAGCCCATCACATCAAAACTCCAGGACACCGTTCCTCACAGCACCTCTAGGAAAGCCCATCACATCACAACTCCAGGGCACTGTTCCTCACAGCACCTCTAGGACAGCCCATCACATCACAACTCCAGGGCACTGTTCCTCACAGCACCTCTAGGTCAGCCCATCACATCACAACTCCAGGGCACTGTTCCTCACAGCACCTCTAGGACAGCCCATCACATCACAACTCCAGGGCACTGTTCCTCACAGCACCTCTAGTACAGCCCATTGCATCACAACTCCAGGACACTGTTCCTCACAGCACCTCTAGGGCAGCCCATCACATCACAACTCCAGGACACTGTTCCTCACAGCACCTCTAGTACAGCCCATCACATCACAACTCTAGGACACTGTTCATCACAGCACCTCTAGGACAGCCCATCACATCATAACTCCAGGACACTGTTCCTCAGCACCTCTAGGACAGCCCATCACATCAGAACTCCAGGACACTGTTCCTCACAGTACCTCTAGGGCAGCCCATCACATCACAACTCCAGGACACTGTTCCCCACAGCACCTCTAGGTCAGCCTAGTTGCAGTCACAACACCAGGGCACTGTTCCCCCACAGCACCTCTAGGGTCTAGCCCATCACATCACAACTCCAGGGCACTGTTCCCCAGCAGCACCGTCTAGGTCAGCCTAATTGCATCACAACTCAGGGCACTGTTCCTCACGAGGCACCTCTAGGACAGCACATCGCATCACTCTCCAGGACACGTGTTCCTCACAGCACCTCTAGGACAGGCCCATCACTCCAGGACACTGTTCCTCACCAGCACCTCTAGGGACGAGCCCATTGGCTTCACAACGTCCAGGACACTGTTCCTCACAGCACTCTAGGACAGCCCATCACTCCAGTGATACTGTTCCTCACAGCACCTCTAAAAAAGAAGCTCACTTCCCCAGCACCTTTTGATATCCTCAGACCGTTTACTCACTTACTAAACGTAAAGTAGGGCCGCTTTGGTGTTGTGCGAATTGTCTCTCACACTGCCCAGGGCCTTGCTTCATATGAGCAGGGGCAGGTAGAGAGTCAGTGGGCCCTAGGGGGGGGCAGCTCCATCCATCTCAGCTTGCGCGCTATAAGAGCCGGTGGTTCTATTGAGAACTCCAATTCATCGAAAAACTGTGACAGACCGCTGTCTGTCAACCTCCCCTACGGATTATGGATTTGGGCATTATGTTAAGTCACCCTGTGCCCATTATAGGTACAGGGTGCAAATTCAACAGTACTGGAGGGGTTAACTTCAGTTTTGAGTAACTTTATTGTCCCAGACAGTTGTTGTTAGCAGTTGTAGTTGTTGCACCAGTTTTAAGCAGGGCTAGAAGCAAAATAAATAGCTGATTTAGGACTTAAACTTGGACTGAATTATTTTTAGACGACATTTTTAAGATGAGGATGGTCTCTTGCCTAACTAAAAGATATTGCAGATCCTACTGCCTCTCCACTACAATTGGTGGCAAGCGACGGGTTAGTCCTCATAGCCCAGAAGAGCAACTACACTTCCGGACCTAATGGGAATACAGTATGAAAGGCTGAAAAGAGCCACCCTTAAAGACCTGCTAGAACAACGGGGCAGACAAGCCAGTAACTTCAGGAAGAGGGAGATTATTACAATACTGACCGGAGATGGTGGATGGAGTACCAGGGCCCGAAGGAACAATGAGGCCCAACATATCAGAACAGAACTCCCCGAAGATGCAAGCTTTGACCGGGCGGTTAAAAATAAGACTGGCACATTATGGCCCCAACCCGACTGCCGAAATTATCGACCGGTGTCATAGCCGCTGTGGAGGGCCAACCTACTTCGCCAAAGCGGGCGCTGCAGGCAGCCCAAGTCACAGCAACCCCAGTGGAAAAGAGAAAGGTGACATTTTGGCAGCTATTAAAAACTTCCTGGAAACAGGAGGGAGAGATTGTTGGTGGTACCTTGCGGATTTTGAGAGACAATGTGCAACATACTCAAGGTACCCGCAGAGGACTGGGTCACGATATTATCCGGCCGGCCAGCGAGGCTTTTTCGGTGCCATTCCAGAGTGAGGAAGTCATGTGATGATAATGTTGTAAAAGAGACTCTGCTCCCCCTAGCGATTACAACACCGGAGGCATACAGGAGGTGCGGTTCAGAGACACTGTTAAACTAGCTGGAGGATCCTTACGTCGAGTGGGTGCATGTAAGGTCACCGCACAGCAGCTCACTGTTAGCGGGGTGCCAAGCCGTATCTGGGGAAGAGGTGCTACAAGCTATTCCTGTTTGAACATTGCTTTGACAAGTTATCAGCAAGAGTTAGAGAGTGGGTTTGGGACCATAAACCCTCCACCCTGCAATGAAGCTGCTCGCCTGGCAGATGAGTATATGGATGCCCGCAAACTGGGACACTGCTACCACTAAGATCCTGCCAGAGTGGAGTACAGATCCCACAGGTCACCCCAGCATCTACCCAGTTACCAACCCCCGCGCACCACTCTAACCACAACCGCCTTCAGCCACAAACTATCCTCAGACAGCCCGGTTCAAACTCACGGGATTACTCACAGCCTAATCAGTGCTTTGGGGATGTAAGCAACTAGGACACAAAAGACCAGAGTGTCCCTAAACACAGCGAACCAAGCACAGTCCCTGGAGAAGACCCGCCAGCAGAAAACCCACGTAACCCTCAGCATGCTGCCCACTGCATAGAGGAGGAAGAATGCTGGGGCATCCTACATGAAGCAGACCCCGTGCAAGCTGACCACCGGGATAACCGGCAACGAGCACCGGCAACTGGTAAAGTGAATGGAAGGAGGTTCAGTGGTCTACTGGGATACTGGTGCTACCATGACCTTGCTCCGAAAAGACCTTGGTGTCTGAGAACCAACACACCAAGAACACTGTGGCTGTGAGGGTAGCAGGGGGGCGCTGTGTTCCGCCTACCTGTTGCCCGGTACATTTGGGATTGGGGAGTGGGCTCTAGATATGTGAATTGTGGGGATCATGAAGGACTTACCAGCTGATGTTCTCCTTGGAAATGACTTGGCCCCCCTTTTTCTGCCTACGCTCCCATGGGTCCCCCAATGTTAACCCTCTGTGACTACCCGTGCCCAGATCCGTGCCACATAGACTGACCCACATGCTGCTGAGGCCCCAGGGGACGCTGAGCTCAGTAAATCTCTGTCCACTATTGATAAGTGGGAAGTCCCGTTACAATGCGCTGATGAAGGAGAAGAGTCAAGTAGAGGAATGAAATGGTCACATTAAACAATCACGTAACGGTGCTAGCGGGAGAAAAGAGGATCGCAGTAGGAAAATGCGCGTTTATGAGCGGGAATCTCTGCTAGACAAGCTGCATCCGCAGAACCGCAGAAAACACCAGCTTCAGAGTGGAACATGAAACATTAAATAACAAACTTAGCGACACTGGAGGAGAAGCTGACGCTGTTCATATTGAGGTGCAGCAACTCAAGGGCACCCTACGTCAGTATGAAGGGACTTGTGATACCTATACAAGAGCAGGGTACAAAAAACTCGTAAAGAAGCCGATAAGATTGTCTCCAACTGGAAAGAAGCAACTCTGAAAACAAAAACTTGAAGAATGGTTATAAGCCCTGGGTCTGGGCACTAAAGAAGTTGAACCCTTATTTATATGGACAGGATTCTCTCTCATAATGGGAATGCAGATGGATGTCCCGGCAAACTGACATTCCTACCACCTCCTAGTCCGGTCATCCCCAAGTTGACCGCCAAAGGGTCAAGCCGGGGTCTGCCGGAGTGTCCCCACCAGGATGGGGCCATGTGACAGACCCCTCTGTCAACCTCCCTACGGGATTATGGATTCGGTGCATTAATGTTAAGTTACCCTGTGCCCATTATAAGGTACAGGGTGCAAATCCAACAGTACTGGGAGGGGTTAACTTCAGTTTTGAGTAACTGTTAGTTTTTGAGTAACTGTATTGTCGAAGACAGTTGTTGTTAGCAGTTGTAGTTGTTGCACCAGTGTTTAGAGCAGTGGCTAGAAGGCAAAATAAATAGCTGATTTAGACTTAAACTTGGACTGAATTATTTAGACGACATTTTTAAGATGAGGATGTCTCTGCCTAACTAAAAGATATTGCGGATCCTACTGCCTCTCCGCTACTAAAACTAATCTGACGTCACTTTCTGGTGGATTCCATACATCTGATTGGGTCCGTGTCTCAGTGAGTGACAGGATTCACAACTAGTGATGTCGCGAACATAAAAATTGGGTTCGCGAACGGCGAACGCAAACTTCCCACAAATGTTCGCCAAACGGGCGAACCGTCCATAGACTTCAATAGGCAGGGCGAAGTTTTAAAACCCACAGGGACTCTTTCAGGCCACAATAGTGATGGAAAAGTTGTTCAAGGGGACTAACACCTGGACTGTGGCATGCCGGAGGGGGGATCCATGGCAAAACTCCCATGGAAAATTACATAGTTGATGCAGAGTCTGGTTTTAATCCATAAAGGGCATAAATCACCTAACATAAAATATGAGGAAAAAATGGAAAAAAAACACACACTTTTTCTAACTTTGACCCCCAAAATCTGTTACACATCTACAACCACCAAAAAACAACCATTGCTAAATAGTTTCTAAATTTTGTCCTGAGTTTAGAAATACCCAATGTTAACATGTTCTTTGCTTTTTTTGCAAGTTAAAGGGAAATAAATACAAGGAAGCACTTTGCTATTTCCAAACCACTTTTTTCAAAATGAGCGCTAGTTACATTGGAACCCTAATATCTGTCAGGGAATACCTGAATATCCCTTGACATGTATATATTTTTTTTTAGAAGCCATCCCAAAGTATTGCTCTAGGCCCATTTGGTATATTTCATGCCACCATTTCACCGCCAAAATGCGATCAAATAAAAAAAAATTGTTCACTTTTTCACAAACTTTAGGTTTCTCATAGAAATTATTTACAAACAACTTATGCAATTATGGCATACATGGTTGTAAATGCTTCTCTGGGATCCCCTTTGTTCAGAAATAGCAGACTTATATGGCTTTGGCGTTGCTTTTGGTAATTAGAAGGCTGTTAAAATGCCACTGTGCACCACACGTGTTTTATGGCCCAGCAGTGAAGGGGTTAATTAGGGAGCATGTAGGGAGCTTGTAGAGTTAATTTTTAGCTTAAGTGTAGTGTAGTAGACAACCCAAAGTATTGATCTAGGCCCATTTTGGTATATTAATTGCCACCATTTCACCGCCAAATGCGATAAAATTTAAAAAAACTTACATTTTTTTCGCAATTTTAGGTTCTCATTGAAATTATTTACAAAACAGCTTGTGCAATTATGGCACAAATGGTTGTAAATGCTTCTCTGGGATCCCTTTGTTCAGAAATAGCAGACATATATGACTTTGGCGTTGCTTTCTGGTAATTAGAAGGCCGCTAAATGCTGATGCGCATCACACGTGTATTATGGCTAGCAGTGAAGGGGTTAATTTAGTTAGTTTGTAGGGAGCTTGCAGGGTTAATTTTAGCTTTAGTGTAGAGATCAGCCTCCCATCTGACACATCAGACCCCCTGATCCCTCCCAAACAGCTCCCTTCCCTCCCCACCCCACAACTGTCCCCGCCATCTTAAGTACTGGCAGAAAGTCTGCCAGTACTAAAATAAAAGGTTTTTAATTATTTTTTTTAGCATATTTACATATGCTGTGGTGTAGCATCCCCCTTAGCCCCCAACCTCCCTGATCCCCCCCATAACAGCTCTCTAACCCTCCCCATCTGCCTTATTGGCGGCCATCTTGGGTACTGGCAGCTGTCTGCTATTATTTCACAGTCAAAAAAGTGTTGTTTTTTTTTTTAAAATGTACACTACTGTTACACCAGATATGAGTGGTGGCACTGGGCAAGTGGGCACAGTATACGCTATGAGCCTGACACACACGCTGGCAGGCAGGCAACTGCAATTAGTTTACACAGGAAAAAAAAAAAAGCAGACTGATGTTCTAGCCCTAAAAAGGGCTTTTTGGGGTGCTGTCCTTACAGCAGAGATCAGATGAGTCCTTCAGGACTGTAGTGGACACTGAATACACTAGCCTAGCTATCGATTTTCCCTATTAAATCAGCAGCAGCTACACTGTCCCTCCTCTCACTAAGAATGCAGCTTCCGAATGAATCTAAAATGGATGCTGTCCAGGAGGTGGGAGGGTCTGCTGCTGATTGGCTGGAATGTGCCTGCTGACTGTGAGGTACAGGGTCAAAGTTTACTCAATGATGACGAATAGGGGGCCCCCCTTGTAAACATCACTCCCCAAGGTGTACTTGGGGTGTATGCCAGAGGATCGGCGGTGCGCCCCCCCAAGACAGTCAAAAACAGATAGTGAAAATAGAAGAGTCACCGAAAGTGATGTCAGATTGGAGTTTTCGAGGAATTGGAGTTCTCGACAGAAAACCAACATGATAAACACTAGGGCTGCAACAACTAATCGATATAATTGATAATAATCAATTATGAAAATAGTTGTCAACCAATCTCATAATCGATTAGTTGGTCAGCACATGGTTATGCCTTTAGCCTAAAGGATGTCTACATAGTTTACTTTTCACTGTTTTTAGGACAGTATCAGTTTACAACTACTCCTGGCTTATGTGCAATTGTTTATATTAAATCAGGTGGTTTGGGACTATGCTGTGCATGATATAGTGCCAAGCTTGTTATTTACACTTAGATTGATCAGATTTGTTATTCATGTGCACTATTATTATTAGCGGATCGCTTACAATTGCTGATTATATGTACTGTAGATAAATGTGTAATTCTTTGTCCTATTACTGATATATAGTCCTTAGCGCTTTTGTCTTTTTTTGTTTTTTATTTTTTATTAATTGTAATATGTACAAAATGTAACCTCTATAAGTATATATCTGTTATTTTAGGAGCAGACTAGATATGTATTCCCCTAACCTTATTGCTGGTTATTTACCATTGCATATAAATATATTTTTATGTTAGAATGAAGTACAGGCTTACTTTGTTAAGAGGCACCTTGCATTACTGGACAGTTAAAAAGGTTAATATTCCCCAAGGTAATTTAAGGTTGTCTGGGACTACCGGACGACTGAGTTTTTCAACCTCTGTGTATATATATATATATATATATATATATATATATTCACTGGGGCCCTTTGCAGTCTAGTAGCTGAAAACATGAAAAATCATATTTATGCAATATTCAGATTTCATTTCGGGTTAGCACACTTGGTTAAACTAATATGGGGGGGTGCGTGAAAGTGTGGGTGTTTGTTTTCCCCTCACACTTTTCACGCTCCATTAAAGTCTACAGGGGAATACGTTAACCCATTTGTGATATTTGTTCAGCTTGGGCTAGCACTTGTGCGAAAACTTTTTACTTTCAACTTTTTATAAGTGTGCTACCCGACGCCCGCAAAAAGCATACTTCTAGCGAAGTTAACGCACAAGTGCTAAATAGTGCACCACTTGTAATCTAGCCCTGATACAACATTGATACTTATTGTGGAAAAACCCTCCGCCACTTTATGAACTATGCAGGAATTGTTATTTAGGCTAATGGTTAACTGTATGTTAAACTGTTTATGTTACTGTTTAAACTCCCTGCTGTTTCAGTTGGCTAACCCCTTGCAGAGGAGACTGTTTTTTAAAAAGTGTTTGTTATTTTTTGTTCCTGTTGAAGGAATTAGTTGTTGTTGACTCCCAGCTATGTGTCGTCTAGTTCTTGGTGGAAAGGGGTTACTTATTACAAATTACCAAGAGTAGTTGCTTGCTTGTCTCTGCTTACCCAAAATATATTACAGATCCTACTACCTCTCTGCTACAATTACCAAGAGTAGTTACTTGCTTGTCTCTGCCTACCCAAAATATATTACAGATCCTACTGCCTCTCTGCTACAATTGGTGGCAGCGGTGGGATCTGTAATATATTTTGGGTAGGCAGAGACAAGCAAAGTAACTACTCTTGGTAATTGTAGCATAGAGGTAGTAGGATCTGTAATATCTTTTGGGTAAGCAGAGACAAGCAAGTAACTACTCTTGGTGGAAAGGGGTTATTATTACAATTACCAAGAGTAGTTACTTGCTTGTCTCTGCTTACCCAAAAGATAATTACAGATCCTACTACCTCTATGCTACAATTACAAGAGTAGTTATTTGCTTGTCTCTGCTTACCCAAAAAGATATTACAGATCTCTACTGCCTCCTCTACTACAATTACCAAGAGTAGTTACTTGCTTGTCTCTGCCTACCCAAATATATTACAGATCCTACTGCCTCTCTGCTACAATTGGTGGCAAGCGACGGGATTCAAACAGCACAGCAAGTCGTAGGACGTGTGACACCTGCCAACGAGTAGGGAAAAGAGGAGACCGATATAAGGCGAAGCTACACTCCCTCCCCATAATAGAGGAGCCTTTTAGTTGAGTGGCGGTGACCTCAGTTGGCCCCCTAGCCAAGCCTAGCCCCTCGGGGAAGAGGTATATACTCACGGTCGTGGATTATGCCACCCGATATCCCGAGGCAGTGGCTCTGGCTAATATTCATGCCGAGACCGTGGCGGATGCCCTCATCAGAATCTTCTCCCGCATGGGATTCCCTGGAAGATTTATTTCGGACCGGGGCACCCCAGTTTACGGCCGAGATTACCCATCAGTTGTGGAGAGCATGTGGGGTGAAACCCATTGTAAATTCCGCTTATCACCCCCAGTCTAATGGGCTCTGTGAACGGTTTAATGGAACACTAAAACAGATGCTCCGCACGTTCATGGATACCCAGAAGAACTGGGAGGCGGTTTCTACCCCATTTGCTTTTCGCCCTACCGGGAGGTACCTCAGGAGTCCACAGGGTTCTCTCCCTTTGAATTATTATTCGGAAGGAGGGTACGGGGTCCCCTAGACTTAATCCAGAGAGCATTGGGAGGGGGAAGTCACTAGTGACGGTACTCCTATCGTACCATACGTGCTGGAGTTTAGGGAGCGCCTGGAGGCCCTGACTCGGACCGTCCGCTCCAACCTTCAGACGGCTCAAACCCGTCAGCGCCGTTGGTATGATAGGGGCGCCAGGGACCGCAGGTTTTCAGACATGGGCAGAAGGTGCTAATCTTAAAACCGGTCAAAAATGATAAACTGCAGGCCTCCTGGCAGGGCCCATACAAGGTAGTGGAACAAAATCTGTGACACCACCTATGTGATCGGCCCCATGTACTGAAGCAGGCGGTAGACGCATGCTCCATGTAAATATGTTGGAAGCCGTACCATGAACACGCAGAGGAGGTGAATGCTATTTGCGCCCCTGCCGCGGACGACGCAGACAGTTTACCTCTTCCTGACCTCCTAGGAATGAAGAACCGGAACGAAGGTCTGGGAGAGGTACAATTGGGTGAGCGGTTAAGTCCTCGGGAACAAGCTCAAATAGCAGAGCTACTGCAGGAAAAGAGAGACACGTTCTCCAACGTGCCTGGATATACTCGACTGGCCACCCATAGGGTAGAAACCCCAGGTCACCTCCCCATGCGTCAACCTCCTTACTGCATACCAGAATCAGTGAGAGAACATATGCGAAGGAGATTGACGAGATGCTAGTTAGGAGTGATTGAGCACCTCGGACAGCCCCTGGGGCCTCACCGGTAGTTCTAGTGCCGAAGCGGGACCGGCCCTGCGACCCGCTTCTGCATAGACTCACCGGAAACTTAATGATAAAACCGTCTCTGACGCCTACCCTATGCCCCGGATAGATGAGCTCCTAGATAAAATGGCTCGAGGCCAGTTACCTCACCACCATAGATCTGTGTAAGGGGTACTGGCAGATCCCACTAGCCGAGGATGCCATCCCCAAATCAGCGTTCGTCACCACCGTTTGGCCTGTACCAATTCAAGGGTCATGCCATTCGGATGAAGAACGCTCTGGGCTACTTTCCAGCGAATGGTAGATCGGCTACTGGATGGGTCCCACGAGTACGCATGCGCCTATTTAGACGGACATAGCTATATTTAGCAGCTCCTGGGACGAGCAATTTGAACCATATAGGGGCAATCCTAGATCGCATTAGGGAGGCAGGATTAACCCTTAAGCCTAGCAAATGTCATATAGGGATGGCGGAGGTCCAGTACCTAGGGCACCGAGTAGGTAGCGGGCAGCAGAAGCCCGAACCGGCCAAGGTAGAGGCCATAGCCAAGTGGCCCACTCCCCGTACCAAGACCCAAGTGCTAGCCTTTCTAGGTACCGCAGGCTATTATAGGAAGTTTGTACCTAATTATAGTTACCCTAGCCAAACCCCTCACCGACCTCACCCCGTAAAAACCTTCCTAAGATTGTTACCTGGAGCCCAGAGTGTGAACAAGCATTCCAAGAACTGAAAAACGCTCTCGTAAATGCCCTATCCTTGCTTGCACCGGATCCTACTAAACGCTTTCTCGTCCATACAGACGCTTCTATGTTTGGATTGGGAGCCGTGCTGAGCCAAGTTGGGGCTGATGGCAACGAGCATCATGTGGCCTACCTAAGGCAGGAAACTGTTACCTCGAGAAGTTAGCTATGCCTGGCCGTGTGTGGGCCCTCAAGAAACTTCAGCCATATCTATAAGGACAACAATTTTCCCTGCTCACAGATCACAACCCGTATGGTGTGGCTGAACAGGGGTATCGGAGAACAATGCCCGGCTGTTGCGCTGGAGTTTGGCGCTGCAGCCGTTTGACTTAACAATCCATTACCGACCTGGGAAGCAAAACGTCAACGCCGACGGGTTGTCCAGACAAACTGAACTTGAACCTTGATCTGTGAACACTCCTCCGGACCTCCCCAAGCCAATCCGTTGGGATCAGACGGGGTATTGCCGCATGTTCTGGGTGAGCATTGTGGCAAAACTCGCCACTTATGAACTATGCAGGAATTGTTATTTAGGCCTAATGGTTAAAATGTATGTTAAACTGTTATGTTACTGTTTAAACTCCCTAGCTTGTTTCAGTTGGGAAACCCCCTTGCAGAGGAGACTGTTTTTTTTAAAAAGTGTTTTGTTATTTTTTTGTTCTGTTGAAGAATTAGTTGTTGTTGACTCCCAAGCTATGTGTCGTCTAGTTCTTGGTGGAAAGGGGTTATTATTACAATTACCAAGAGTAGTTACTTGCTTGTCTCTGCTTACCCAAAAAGATATTACAGATCCTACTACCTCTATGCTACAATTACCAAGAGTAGTTATTTGCTCGTCTCTGCTTACCAAAAAGATATTACAGATCCTACTGCCTCTCTGCTACAATTACCAAGAGTAGCTACTTGCTTGTCTCTGCCTACCCAAAATATATTACAGATCCTACTGCCTCTCTGCTACACTTATGATGATAATTCTGTAAAAAATAATTTTCTCTTCTGCAGATTCTCCTAAATATAAAAGGAGGAAAGATTTCTCCAACCTAAGAACACCTAAATTATAGATCAGAATTTACTCAAATTTATTGGAAGCAAAAACTTTAACATACGTAAAGGTCCTGACAGATATTTAAAGGCATGTCAGGATAAATTGTTAGATACTTTGGGCCCAGTAACCACATAGTTTGAATTAACGGAGGAAGCCATTGCTAATTAATCTCAACGTGAGCAATTCATTATGAGGGAATGGATCCAAAGAATTGTTTACTTACTAGGAGACACTAACACTGCTATTTCAAACCAAAGACACTAAATCTTATCTCAAGGTCTCATAAATCAAAACTATACAACCCCTTCAACTTCCCATTTTTCCCATCGATAGCAAGACAAACGGACAGGGAGAAATCCCATGCAACTAGACAACCATTCTCACGTAAGTTCTCATTTGTCCTTTCACACATTGTTTTTTTAACAACTTGTCATTTTATAACACAGGATTCATGGGTTCTTTTTATCTGTTGCAGGTCTTCATCTAAATTTAATTTCCCATCCTGTCCAACTAAACCTTCCTGTCCCAATAACAATTTCTCAGGGAGACCTGTTTCACTTAAATTTAGAGGTTCTAGAATTTCTTTAAAAAAACAGGCTATAGAAAAAGCCCCCCGAGACACAAAATTCCTATTATAGCAACATGTTTATTGTAAAAAAGAATGCTCTTTACGTACTGTAATAAACTTAAGACATTAAATTTTCACTTAGAATACAATCATTTCAAATTGTAGGATATTCAACTCCTCCAAGATTGTCCTCCAGACAAATACTGGTTAGGTCATTTAGATTTAAAATAATGCTTTCTTACTATTCCCATTAATCCGTCTTTCATGAAATGTCTTCATTTTATTTGGAAAGACCATCTTTGGCAATTTACTTGCCTCCCTTTTGGTCTATCCTCATTAGGCTTTCACAAAAAAATTGGGCCCAGTAGTTGCATGGCTCAGGACAAGAGGTATACATCTAATTAACTATTTAACACAATATACTTATGCATTAAAATCCTTCTATTCTTCAACATTGGAAGTATTCCCCTTTTTTTTTTTTTTAAAGAGAACTAGGATTTTATTAGCAATCTCAATCAGAAGACAAAATTAAAGAAAAGAAAGAAAGACATCCATGGGCATATTTATCAAGCTCCGTATGGAGCTTGATGCCTCGTGTTTCTGGCGAGCCTGCAGGCTCGCCAGAAACAGCAGTTATGAAGCCAGGGGTCACAAAGACCCGCTGCGCCATAACCTGTCCCGCCTGCTCTGAGCAGGCGGACAGACCATCGCCGGAAATCAACCCGATCGAGTACGATCGGGTTGAATGAACACCCCCCCCTTTCTGGCGGTCCATTGGCTGTGAGTCTGCAGGGGGGGGCGGCGTTTGCACCAGCAGCTCTTGTGAGCTGCTGGTGCAATGCTGAATACGGCAAGCGTATTGCTTGCCCGTATTCAGCAAGGTCTGTCGGACCTGATCCGCAATGTCAGATCAGGTCCGACAGACCTTGATAAATATGGGCCCCAGTATCTTCTCACACAAACAAGTTTTTTCTTATTCATACTCTGGCTCACATAATAGAGTTTCTTTCTTTGTCAATTTCAACACCCCCTTAATTATCAAGCCCCTTCAAAAATGTAAGATTTATTATCTTCATAAATGCTTTTTTTACTTCCACAATATTCCTTTATCTGAAGAAGCCAGATCAGAACTCCACTGGTGGCTTGCAAATATAGAAGCATGGAAAAGGAAATCAATTTTCGGCAATTCCCCCAGACATCATTATAGAATTGGATGCCAGCAAGTTGGCCTGGGGGAGCCAGACTAGGTCCTCATATTACTGGAGGGAAAGTAGTCTGTCGAGGAAAAAAATCTTCATATAGATTGTCTAGAAATTTTAGCTGGCTCTTTTGCTGTGTAACGTTTTATGAAAACCAAGTTTTCATAAGTCTGTCGAGGAACTTACATAAGGACCTGTGCGAAACCATTAGCTACTGGTGTACCAGCATGAGGACCTGCGCGAGACCATTAGCTACTGGTGTACTAGCATGAGGACCTGCGCAAGACCATTAGCTACTGGTGTACTAGCATGAGGACCTGTGCGAGACCATTAGCTACTGGTGTACTTACATAAGGACCTGTGAGAAACCATTAGCTACTGGTGTACCAGCATGAGGACCTGCGCGAGACCATTAGCTACTGGTGTACTAGCATGAGGACCTGCGCAAGACCATTAGCTACTGGTGTACTAGCATGAGGACCTGTGCGAAACAATTAGCTACTGGTGTACTTACATAAAGACCTGTGCGAAACCATTAGCTACTGGTGTACCAGCATGAGGACCTGCGTGAGACCTTTAGCTACTGGTGTACCAGCATGAGGACCTGCGTGAGACCATTAGGTACTGGTGTACTAGAATAAAAGGACCTGCGTGACAGCATTAGCTACTGGTTTAGTAACATAAGGACCTGCACGAGACCATTAGCTACTGGTGTACTAGCATGAGGACCTCTGCGAGACCATTAGCTACTGGTGTACTTACATAAGGACATGTGCGAAACCATTAGCAACTGGTGTACCAGCATGAGGACCTGCGCGAGACCATTAGCTACTGATGTACTAGCATGAGGACCTGAGTGAGACTATTAGGTACTGGTGTACTAGCATAAGTAACTCTGCAAGACCATTAGGTACTGGTGTACCAGCATGAGGACCTGCGTGAGACCATTAGGTACTGGTGTACTAGAATAAAAGGACCTGCGTGACAGCATTAGCTACTGGTTTAGTAACATAAGGACCTGCACAAGACCATTAGCTACTGGTGTACTAGCATGAGGACCTGTGCGAGACCTTTAGCTACTGCTGTACTAACATAAGGAACTCTGCGAGACCATTAGGTACTGGTGTACTAGCATGAGGCCCTGCGTGAGACCATTGGGTACTGGTGTACTAGCATGAGGACCTGCGTGAGACCATTAGGTACTGGTGTACTAGCATGAGGACCTGCGTGAGACCATTAGGTACTGGTGTACTAGCATGAGATCATTAGGTACTGGTGTACTAACATAAGGACCTATGTGAGACCATTAGCTACTGGTGTACTAACATAAGGACCTATGTGAGACCATTAGCTACTGGTGTACTAACATAAGGACATGCGTGAGACCATTAGCTACTGGTGTACTAACATAAGGACATGTGTGAGACCATAAGGTACTGGAGTACTAACATAAGGACATGTGTGAGACCATTAGCTAGAATTGAATGAATGTAAATGTAAAGACCCAACGCCAAAACTATTGATAAAAAACATAAGGCGTGGGTACTTACACTGAACAAAGTATATCTAGGATCTAGTACAAGTGCAAATACACAACCAACCCACTCTTTACTGAATTGAGCCACTGATAAAAGACACTATTGGACAATATCTGCTTTATAAGCAGGGGTGACCTTATTTATTCCTATGTGGGAATTCATATTATTTAGCTGACAATCCAGATTTCATATCAATCCCCAATCCCTGAATTTAACCCCCTCTATGTATCTGACCACTACTCCCATACTTTATATATCTATATGGTAGTAAATACAAGCTCCATTGGTCTATATCTTTTTGCGAACTTTTAAATTTTATGTCGTTGTTGTTTGTTTTCCAATTTTAAATAAACCAATAAAGGTTATATTTTAATCTCTATCACCTATTTATATCTCCCTTCTTGATGGTATAATTACAATTATTTATAGGGAGAGTGAAGTGCTACATAAATGCATACTTCTGTTAAACTTCTATGTTGATTTTGTCCTCTAACATAAGGACATGCGTGAGACCATTAGCTACTGGTGTACTAACATAAGGACATGTGTGAGACCATTAGCTACTGGTGTACTAACATAAGGAACTCTGCGAGACCATTAGGTACTGGTGTACTAGCATGAGGACCTGCGTGAGACCATTAGGTACTGGTGTACTAGCATGAGGACCTGCGTGAGACCATTAGGTACTAGTGTACTAGCATGAGGACCTGCGTGAGACCATTAGGTACTGGTGTACTAACATAAGGACCTATGTGAGACCATTAGCTACTGGTGTACTAACATAAGGACCTATGTGAGACCATTAGCTACTGGTGTACTAACATAAGGACATGCGTGAGACCATTAGCTACTGGTGTACTAACATAAGGACATGTGTGAGACCATAAGGTACTGGTGTACTAACATAAGGACATGTGTGAGACCATTAGCTACTGGTGTACTAACATAAGGACATGTGTGAGACCATTAGCTACTGGTGTACTAACATAAGGACATGTGTGAGACCATTAGCTACTGGTGTACTAACATAAGGACATGTGTGAGACCATTAGGTACTGGTGTACTAACATAAGGACCTGTGTGAGACCATTAGCTACTGGTGTACTAACATAAGGACATGTGTGAGACCATTAGCTACTGGTGTACTAACATAAGGATATGTGTGAGACCATTAGGTACTAGTGTACTAACATAAGGACATGTGTGAGACCATTAGCTACTGGTGTACTAACATAAGGAACTCTGCGAGACCATTAGGTACTGGTGTACTAGCATGAGGCCCTGCGTGAGACCATTGGGTACTGGTGTACTAGCATGAGGACCTGTGTGAGACCATTGGGTACTGGTGTACTAGCATGAGGACCTGTGTGAGACCATTAGGTACTGGTGTACTAGCATGAGGACCTGCGTGAGACCATTAGGTACTGGTGTACTAGAATAAAAGGACCTATCTGAGACCATTAGCTACTGGTGTACTAACATAAGGACCTATGTGAGACCATTAGCTACTGGTGTACTAACATAAGGACATGCGTGAGACCATTAGCTACTGGTGTACTAACATAAGGGCATGTGTGAGACCATAAGGTACTGGTGTACTAACATAAGGACATGTGTGAGACCATTAGCTACTGGTGTACTAACATAAGGACCTATGTGAGACCATTAGCTAGTGGTGTACTAACATAAGGACATGTGTGAGACCATTAGATATTGGTGTACTAACATAAGGACATGTGTGAGACCATTAGCTACTGGTGTACTAACATAAGGACATGTGTGAGACCATTAGCTACTGGTGTACTAACATAAGGACCTGTGTGAGACCATTAGCTACTGGTGTACTAACATAAGGACATGTGTGAGACCATTAGCTACTGGTGTACTAACATAAGGACATGTGTGAGACCATTAGCTACTGGTGTACTAGCATGAGGACATGCGTGAGACCATTAGCTACTGGTGTACTAGCATGAGGACCTGCGTGAGACCATTAGGTACTGGTGTACTAACATAAGGACATGCGTGAGACCATTAGGTACTGGTGTACTAGCATGAGGACCTGCGTGAGACCATTAGGTACTGGTGTACTAACATAAGGACATGCGTGAGACCATTAGCTACTGATGTACTAATATAAGGACATGCGTGAGACCATTAGGTACTGGTGTACTAACATAACGATATGTGTGAGACCATTAGCTATTGGTGTACTAATATAAGGACCTGCGTAAGACCATTAGGTACTGGTGTACCAACATAAGGACATGCGTGAGACCATTAGCTACTGGTGTACTAATATAAGGACCTGCGTGAGACCATTAGGTACTGGTGTACTAACATAAGGACGTGCGTGAGACCATTAGCTACTGGTGTACTAACAATAGACGTGCGTGAGACATTAGCTATTTGGTGTACTAACATAAGGACGTGTGTGAGACCATTAGGTACTGGTGTACTAATATAAGGACATGTGTGAGACCATTAGCTACTGGTGTACTAACATAAGGACATGTGTGAGACCATTAGCTACTGGTGTACTAACATAAGGACATGTGTGAGACCATTAGGTACTGGTGTACTAATATAAGGACATGTGTGAGACCATTAGCTACTGGTGTACTAACATAAGGACATGTGTGAGACCATTAGCTACTGGGTGTACTAACATAAGGGACATGTGTGAGACCATTAGCTACTGGTGTACTAACAATTAAGGACACGTAACCTACATAAGCCCCCTCTGTAATCTACATAAACCCCATCAGCTCCCACTGTAACCCTCATAGGCACCCCCTCTGTAACCTACATAAGTCCCATTAGCCCTCTGTAAACCCCATAAGCCCTCCTTCTATAACCTCTATAAGCCCCATCAGCTCCCCCTGTAACCCCCATAAGTAGCCCCTCAGTAACTTACATAAGCCCCATCAGCACCCCCTGTAACCCCCCATAAGTAACCCCTCTGTAACATACATAAGCCCCATCAGCTCCCCCTGTAACCCCCATAAGTGCCCCCTCTGTAACTTACATAAGCCCCATCAGCTCTCACTGTAACCCCCATAAGTAGCCCCTCTGTAACTTACATAAGCCCCATCAGCTCTCCCTGTAACCCCCATAAGTATTCCCTCTGTAACCTACATAAGCCCCATCAGCTCCCCCTGTAACCCCCATAAGTAGCCCCTCTGTAACTTACATAAGCCCCATCAGCTCCCCCTGTAACCCCCATAAGTACCCCCTGTGTAACCTACATAAGCCCTATCAGCTCTCCCTGTAACCCCCATAAGTACCCCTCTGTAACCTACATAAGCCCCATCAGCTCCCCCTGTAACCCCCATAAGTAGCCCCTCTGTAACTTACATAAGCCCATCAGCTCTCACTGTAACCCCCATAAGTACCCCCTCTGTAACCTACATAAGCCCCATCAGCTCCCCCTGTAACCCTCATAAGTAGCCCCTCTGTAACCTACATAAGCCCAATCAGCTCCCCCTGTAACCCCCAAAAGTACCCCCTCTGTAACTTACATAAGCTCCATCAGCTCTCACTGTAACCCCCATAAGTAGCCCCTCTGTAACTTACATAAGCCCCATCAGCTCCCCCTGTATACCCCCATAAGTACCCCCTCTGTAACTTACATAAGCCCCATCAGCTCCCCCTGTAACCCCCATAAGTGCCCCCCTCTGTAAACTTACATAAGCCCCATCAGCTCTCACTGTAACCCCCATAAGTAGCCCCTCTGTAACTTACATAAGCCCCATTAGCTCTCACTGTAACCCCCATAAGTACCCCTTTGTAACCTACATAAGCCCCATCAGCTCCCCCTGTAACCCCCATAAGTACCCCTCTGTAACCTACATAAGCCCATCAGCTCCCCCCTGTAACCCCCATAAGTACCCCTCTGTAACCTACATAAGCCCCATCAGCTCCCCCTGTAAACCCCCATAAGTAGCCCCTCTGTAACTTACATAAGCCCCATCAGCTCTCAATGTAACCCCCATAAGTACCCCTCTGTAACCTACATAAGCCCCATCAGCTCTCACTGTAACCCCCATAAGTACTTCCCTGTGTAACTTACATAAGCCCATCAGCTCCCCCTGTAACCCCCATAAGTACTCCCTCTGTAACTTACATAAGCCCCATCAGTTCTCACTGTAACCCCCATAAGTACCCCCTCTGTAACTTACATAAGCCCCATCAGCTCCCCCTGTAACCCCCATAAGTACCCCCCTCTGTAACCTACATAAGCCCCATCAGCTCCCCCTGTAACCCTCATAAGTAGCCCCTCTGTAACTTACATAAGCCCCATCAGCTCCCCCTGTAACCCCCCATAAATACCCCCTCTGTAACATACATACGCCCTATCAGCTCCCCTGTAACCCCCCATAAATAGCCCCCTCTGTAACCTACATAAGCCCCATCAGCTCCCCCTGTAACCCCCATAAGTACCCCTCTGTAACCTACATAAGCACCATCAGCTCCCCCTGTAACCCCCATAAGTACCCCTCTGTAACCTACATAAGCCCCATCAGCTCTCACTGTAACCCCTATAAGTACCCCTCTGTAACCTACATAAGCCCAATCAGCTCCCCCTGTAACCCCTATAAGTACCCCCTCTGTAACCTACATAAGCCCCATCAGCTCCCCCTGTAACCCTCATAAGTAGCCCCTCTGTAACTTACATAAGCCCCATCAGCTCCCCCTGTAACCCTCATAAGTAGCCCCTCTGTAACTTACATAAGCCCCATCAGCTCCCCCTGTAACCCTCATAAGTAGCCCCTCTGTAACCTACATAAGCACCATCAGCTCCCCCTGTAACCCTCATAAGTAGCCCCTCTGTAACCTACATAAGCCCCATCAGCTCTCCCTGTAACCCCCATAAGTAGCCCCTCTGTAACCTACATAAGCCCCATCAGTTCCCCCTGTAACCCCCATAAGTACCCCTCTGTAACTTACATAAGCCCCATCAGCTCCCCCTGTAGCCCCCCATAGTAGCCCCTCTGTAACTTACATAAGCCCCATCAGCTCTCACTGTAACCCCTATAAGTACCCCCTCTGTAACCTACATAAGCCCCATCAGCTCCCCCTGTAACCCCCATAAGTAGCCCCTCTGTAACCTACATAAGCCCCATCAGCTCCCCCTGTAACCCCCATAAGTAGCCCCTCTGTAACTTACATAAGCCTTATCAGCTCTCACTGTAACCCCCATAAGTACCCCCTCTGTAACCTACATAAGCCCCATCAGCTCCCCCTGTAACCCCCATAAGTAGCCCCTCTGTAACTTACATAACCCCCATCAGCTCCCCCTGTAACCCCCATAAGTACCCCCTCTGTAACCTACATAAGCCCAATCAGCTCCCCTGTAACCCCCAAAAGTACCCACCCTCTGTAACTTACATAAGCTCCATCAGCTCTCACTGTAACCCCCATAAGTAGCCCCTCTGTAACTTACATAAGCCCCATCAGCTCCCCCTGTAACCCCCATAAGTAGCCACTCTGTAACTTACATAAGCCCCATCAGCTCCCCCTGTAACCCCCATAAGTACCCCCCTCTGTAACTTACATAAGCCCCATCAGCTCCCCCTGTAACCCCCATAAGTAGCCACTCTGTAACTTACATAAGCCCATCAGCTCCCCCTGTAACCCCCATAAGTGCCCCCTCTGTAACTTACATAAGCCCCATCAGCTCTCACTGTAACCCCCATAAGTAGCCCCTCTGTAACTTACATAAGCCCCATCAGCTCTCACTGTAACCCCCATAAGTACCCCTCTGTAACCTACATAAGCCCCATCAGCTCCCCCTGTAACCCCCATGGGCTCCATTTATCATTGCAATTCTCCTACATTTACGCCTATAAATACGCCGGCGTAAATTCTCTCCTATGTATTAAAACAAAATACGACCCAAAAAAAACTTATTTTCGACCCGAAAATCCGACCACTCTATTCTATCTCGCCAAGGCGCACATGTGCGCCGATTGAAGCTTTAAACAGCGCTTTTTTCGGTCGTATTTTCATCAAAATCGACTAACAGATCGCCAAATTTCATATTTAGCACTATTTTGCGCCATGGGAGAACCTAATATTCTCCTACAATTACGCCCTCCAAAGTTCTCCATATCCCACTGAGGAGAACATTTCATTTACTTCATTTTTTGTGAGAGAGAAGATGGAATATTTTCTGCTGTTGTCTGCTATTTCTTTGGCAAGGGCCCGTGAAAATCGTCTTGCTGATGGTAATATGCCCATACGCAGACGCCAAAGAGTGCCTAGAGTTTTTTTACCCCGGTGTGGACTACAGGCATTGTCTGATAAGGAGATAAAGCAAAGATTTCGTATAAATAGGGAGAGTATTATAAATCTTTACTCTCTGATCCAAAATGACATAGACCCTAGGACAAGAAGAACAAGGGCGATACCTGGACTTTTAAAATTATTAGCAGTTTTGCATTTCTTGTCAACTGGTTCATTTCAGGCAGTCTCTAGTGCTGTGGTGGGCATTAGCCAGCCTTCATTTTGCAGGCATCTAAGAATTGTTTTAAAAGCAGTTTTGAAACATCTGAAGAAGTTTATTTTTGTACCCAGGAATGTGCAAGAATGGCACACAGTTAAGGCATCTTTTTTATCAAGTAGCTGGTATGCCTAATGTTCTTGGTGCAATTGATTGCACCCACATAGCTTTAAGACCACCAGCTTTAAGGGAGGAGCAATACAGGAATAGAAAAAGCTTCCATTCACTGAATGTTCAGGCTGTTTGTGATGCCAACCTAAAAATTTGGGCTGTGCGTTCAGGATTTCCAGGTTCCTGACACGATTACCATATCCTCAAACAATCAGCATTATTTACATCGTTTGAACGTGGAGACATGCCCCATGGTTGGCTATTGGGTGAGTTTAACTTTATATTTTTTGGTGTTATTGTTTTTATGTTTAATTTTGGTTTTCAACTTTGAAGGACATAGATTTGTAGTTAGATGTATATACACTTTAGACCTTTTTTTTTGTGAAAATTAATTTTATGATCTTTTCATTTATGTTATTATTTCATTAATTTCTGTAGTGCTAAAAGTGCATATAGATTGTTATTCCAATGTAATAATTCTTTTAATTTTTTTTATTTGTAGGTGACAGTGGTTATCCGTGTAGGCCTTGGCTTCTGACACCAGTACCATCGCCCCATACACGTGCAGAGATCAAATTCAACGAGTCACACCGTAGTACAAGAAGTGCTATAGAGAGAACCTTCGGTGTGTTGAAGATGAGATTTCGTGTGTTGGACAGGTCAGGGGGAGACTTGCAATACTCACCAGAGAAGTGCAATGACATTATTTTAGTATGCTGCATGTTACATAATATTGCAATATCTCAAGTTAACGAAGATGATTTGTGTCTTGAGGATCAACCAGATGACATCTATGTCCCCCAACAAATATTAAACAGGCACACTACTAGGGCCGGTGTTCAAAATCGTATGGAAATTATTGAGAGATATTTTTCATGTAAGTAATTGTATTTTTTTTGGGTGGGGCAAAGAATTAGTATTATATTTCTGGATTTCTAATTATCTTTTAACATTGTATTACAGAAACCACGGATAACACAGGAGTTGTTTAAAAATTGGCCAATAATAATCCTCACTACTGTTATATAATCAGACAGATGAAAAAAAAAAGTTGTGTTTATTTGTTAATAAAAAAAATTAGTTTTTATTCTTTTAATAAAATTTTTTTGAAAAAACAAACAGCCTTAATTCTTTTTTGTATTTTAAATAACATTTTTATTGTAATAACAAATACTTGAATACTGAAGCATGTAACATTTTTTCAAAAATAACTTAAACTGTAACCAAATTCTAGTGTTTAACTTTTCAACATGAAAACAATTTGAACATTAAAGTGCAAAAACAAGAAATATTAATAATTAATTATTGGGTAGGAAATCTTCGATTCAAAATTTCTAATTTCTTTTTGGAATAATCCCTCTTAAATTCTGAATCAGCTTTTAGAATTGCATTTCTTTCTTCTTGTAATCTGATCAGTTCTTTAAAAATGCACTTTGCTCATTCCTGAACCCCAATGCCATGTCTGTGAGGTTTTGAATATCATTTCCCCTGCCTGTGACATCTTCTGGGTTTATCAATTCTTCTGGTCTTTCATCTTCTTCAGAGTCATTGACCATGATATTCTGAGGAGTTTCTAGATTTGGTGGTGTTGGTCCCTCTGATGTTTGTCCCTCAACTGAGTCTCATCCTCATCTTCTGGACATACAGAATCCTCAACCAGAGGTTCCAAATTGATTTCAACCTGATCTTCTGTATGACATGGAAAATATGTATTATTAATAGGTTACATTCATAAAAAAACAAAAAATTAACATGACAATTAGAAGACAACCTACCCTCGAATAATAATATAGAATTGTCCTGCATGGATTGTAGTAAAGCACGAACACCTACAACAACATAAAAATAATATTAGAATATCAACACCATCGATTTATACAATCAAAATATACATTAGACCACAAGTTATCAACAGTGCTCATCTGGTTGTTAATTGTTATTAAAATATATAAAAACTATTTTTTTTTTTTTACAAATAACTTACTCTCCCCTTCTTCTCTTTGTACTGTGGATGTGGAGGGTTCTTGGTCTTGTGAGGTGAATTCATTTTCCAAAGGTTGATCCTCTTGTGCATCAATCTCTTCTGCCTGACGTCCCTCATCTTCTTGCTCTAAATAATATAAATATACTTGTATTAAATTTCAATAATTATAGATAAAAACACAATTTCAAATATTTAGATAGATTTAGATAGTTATAACAATGACTAGATTACTTTTATTATAGTTCATGCCTCCATTTTCTCCATAATCCTTATTTGCCAAATAAAAATGTAAACTAATCACAATTTTAATATCCAATAGCAGAAATCTACAAAATTAAAGAGATAGTGAGCATATCTACATATACTTTCCATAAAGGAATATCTATTGAATCGAAATAATTACATAATAGATTTCAATAATTTTTAATTCTCTTTTTTTAAATTATGAACAACAAAATTTGGGTGTCGTTTACATTTAACTTACCTCTAAAATCCATAGTGTCTGCTGGGACATCCAGGCCAACCACAACGGCATCACCCATCCGTGCATAAAGCATCTGTTCAAAGTCCGTTAATTCGGCCCTATATCCAGGGCCTCCACCGGTTCCTTTGGCAGATTGCTTTTCCCTGCAAACCTTTTTCTTTATGTTTTTTCTAATATCAGTTACTCTCTTCCGACAAGCCCGCACATCCTTAGGAAAACTTCCTTCAGCTGAAACCGATCTACTGATTTGTGTCCAAATTGTTCTCTTTCTCTGTGGGTTTACAGTTCTGGCTTGGTACCCAATGATTTCATCGTAGTGTTCGATAACAGCTTCGACCAAAATACAATTTTGCCGATGAGTGAACATGATACTTCTCCCGCTTTTGGTCTTTCCAGCTTGGGAAGATGCCATTGTAAAAATGTGATACAATAGAGCGCAAAAAATAACTAAAGTGTTGATACAAACTAAATAAAGTTTTCTTTTATAACGGTTTCCAAAAAAGTATCTAAATGTAGTTGATGAAAATGGGCGTATACTGTATGATGTTCTGGAAAGATATATGTCGCAGTTTATTTTTCATATGGAATACCTGGATTTCCATTTTTGTTTTTAATAACAATTTTATATGTAAATAAAGATAATTTGGTTATGAATAACAATATTAAATTTAAATATCATTACATTGTTTTACTTTTATTTCACCTTATCAACGGATACATGTAACATTTGTTAATGTTGCCAAAAAAATAGTGCTGTTGTGGCACAGTTCTATACAATGTTTCATTGTTATTAAAATGGATAAAAAAAAACATCAAGTTGTATACTAAAATACGATTTTTGATAATATTTTCCAAAATATGTATCCAAATTGAGTGCTATTTGTAAAAATAGGTATTAGCTTACAAAATTGCGCATTTAAAAAAACAAAATTAGTCCCGTCAGTGAGTAGAGATTGAATAATATTTAGAAAATGCCACGATCCAAGAAGTTCTCTATTGGAGAATTATTGATTATTTCTTACACTATGGATAAATATTTTCCAAAAAAAAGGAAAGGGATTTTCACTTTGGACCAGGACACAAGAAACCGAATTCTCTGTGAAATGGTGCGAAGAGTAAGGAGAGTCTCTGGGCAAAAACGAACGAGGAAACAATGTCTGAAAAGATATAACTACTTGTACCGGAGGCAATCTAAAATGCGCACTTTGATAAAGACTTATCTTAAAAAATGTAAGCAATATAGATATAAATATAGTTTAATTATATAATCTTAACTTTTAAAAATGTATAGTTTTTAATTGGAATATTTTCAATAAGATAAACAAGTTAAACAATAATAGGATTAAAAGATTACCATTGCCTGCAGATAAAGTGTGAATAAATCAAGTTTTTATAGGATTTTCAGACAAAGTTTTTGTGTGTTTGGATTTTTAAGAATATATTTTCAAAAATGTTGTATTTTATATGATTTAATAGTCAAAAGAAGAAGAGCTCCAAGGTACCTTCTTCCCATTGATACCAATTCTAGTTCTGAAGGGGAATCAGACCCATTGCCCACAGTTTTTATGGATAAAGATAGGACTCAAGACACAGGTATAAAAAATGTAACTGTAATTTCGATAAAAAAAAAAAATTCAAAGCCAGGTATTAAAGTAAATTTATCTTTTAACTTTTTTTATAATGCTATAGATAATAGCACTCCAAATAATAATCCAATGGATGAGCAAGGAGAAGAAGATATGGATAACATTGAAGGTAATTTAAAAAAAAAATTCTTTGACATTTCTTTAACATATATATTTTATAAATATAAATTTATTTGTAATAAAAATTTTAGGACATGTAGAGCCTACAGAGTCAGAAATTGAGGATACTATGCATAGTTGGCAAGATGAAGAACATTTGGAACAAGAGGACGAGGAGGGCCATGAAGAAGATGAGGTTCATCAAGGAACATCAGGTGATTTTTTTTTTTAATTTTTTAATGGTGATATATCTATTCTACAAACCATTATATTTATATATATATATATATATATATATATATATAAAACAATAGATATGTATGCATATATATATATATATATATTTTATATACACACATATATATATATATATATATATATATATATATATATATCAATTTTATTAATATGTGTATATATTTTTTTTAAATACACAATATATATATATATATATATAAAAACACAAACACACATATTTTTTTATATATCTATATATATATATATATATATAGATATATTAATATATATCGACAGATAGATATATGTATATAGATAAAAAAAGACAGATTTAAATATAGAAATAAAATTTATTGAAAGATAACATAGATAGAGAGAAAAATATAGTGTAAGATAGATATATTTTAAAGTTACATTATCAATACATTGTAATCAAAATTTTGTTTTTTGAAGAAACTCAACAAAATATAAGAAACTTAGAGGTGCACGATGAAGACTCTCAGTCACCTCAATATTATAACTGGGGTAAGTGTTATAGCATTTATGAATAAATATATGTTATTGCTGTTGGTAATTCCATTGACAGATATTTTTTTTACTCTCATGTCTATAAATGCTATTCAAAAGAATCAAAATATATGTTTAATATAAATATATATATTTTTTATTTTTTTGTTCCGGATGATGAAAAATTGTAATAAGCAAAAAAGAGCTCCTTGAAGTCCTGCTTAAAGCTGAAACTGGACTGATAAGCAGTTACTCAGCAGTCAGGAAAATGAGGCTGAAATATGAAAAAATGTAACTTTTTCATTTATGTGTTATTAAAAAATTTATGAATGTGCTAGCAACATTTTTTTTTATTTTATTTTATATACAGAATAAATGCATATATTATTTAACAAATATAAACAATTGTCGTTATTGTGTAATATATTGAAACATCTTATCAATGAAAGGGTAAGATTAGGTCAATGTAAGACGTTAATTTGAAAAGAATAGTATTGAAATGTCTAGAGGGGTTATGTAAAGTAGGTAGAGAAAAACAAATTAGTTGGTAAAGATAAAAGACGTGTTGAAAATCAAAAGGAATATTAGTTAAAGGTCTGCATGGGGTGTCTAAAATAGCTAAACAAAAGACAAAAAAACAAGACTTTGTAAGACATGTGCTAAAATAATGTAGAATAATAGTAAAAGGTCTGTATGGGGTGTCTAAAGTAGATAAACCAAAAAATAAGGACTTTGTAATATGTGAGACGTGTTAAAATAACGTTGAATAATAGTATGGGCTCCATTTATCATGATAAATGGAGGCCTAAAAGGTCTGTATGGGGTGTGTAATGTAGAGAAACCAAAACACATGACTTTGTAATAAGTAAGACATGTGTTAAAAATAACGTTGAATAGTAGAAAAAGGTCTGCATGCGGTGTGTTAAGTAGATAAACAAAAAAAAAAGACTTTGTAATATGTAAGCCATCTGTTAAAAATAACGTTGAATAGTAGTAAAAGGTTGTGGTTTGTAAAAAAAACACAAAAAGAATAATAATAATATAGAAATTTGTTCAATTCATATTACAAATATAAATGTTTATATAACATTAAATTACAACAATTATATAACATTAATAAAAAGAATGGCTATATCCAGTAATAAAAAAGGAAAATACCAAAAATATGCGTTTTTTTACGATGATGGAATGGTAAATATAGTCGAGATTTATCATTAACACGCCGCATCTCGACTTTGGAAAAAAGCGGTATAATACGACCAGTTTTTTGATAAATATTGGCGCACAAGTGCGCCTCACAGAGGGCGAGCTGCGGAGAACTTCTTGGAGAACTGAAAGTCGGATTTCTCCAAACGATGATAAATGGAGCCCTAAGTACCCCTCTGTAACCTACATAAGCCCCATCAGCTCCCCCTGTAATCCCCATAAGTACCCCCTCTGTAACCTACATAAGCCCCATCAGCTCCCCCTGTAACCCCCATAAGTACCCCCTCTGTAACGTACATAAGCCCCATCAGCTCCCCCTGTAACCCCCATAAGTAGCCCCTCTGTAACCTACATAAGCCCCATCAGCTCCCCCTGTAACCCCCATAAGTAGCCCCTCTGTAACTTACATAAGCCCCATCAGCTCTCACTGTAACCCCCATAAGTACCCCTCTGTAACCTACATAAGCCCCATCAGCTCTCACTGTAACCCCCATAAGTACTCCGTGTAACTTACATAAGCCCCATCAGCTCTCACTGTAACCCCCATAAGTACTCCGTGTAACTTACATAAGCCCCATCAGCTCTCACTGTAACCCCCATAAGTACTCCGTGTAACTTACATAAGCCCCATCAGCTCTCACTGTAACCCCCATAAGTACTCCGTGTAACTTACATAAGCCCCATCAGCTCTCACTGTAACCCCCATAAGTACTCCGTGTAACTTACATAAGCCCCATCAGCTCCCCCTGTAACCCCCATAAGTACCCCCCTCTGTAACCTACATAAGCCCCATCAGCTCCCCCTGTAACCCCCATAAGTAGCCCCTCTGTAACCTACATAAGCCCCATCAGCTCCCCCTGTAACCCCCATAAGTAGCCCCACTGTAACTTACATAAGCCCCATCAGCTCTCACTGTAACCCCCATAAGTACCCCTCTGTAACCTACATAAGCCCCATCAGCTCCCCCTGTAACCCCCATAAGTAGCCCCTCTGTAACCTACATAAGCCCCATCAGCTCTCCCTGTAACCCCCCATAAGTACCCCCTCTGTAACTTACATAAGCCCCATCAGCTCCCCCTGTAACCCCCATAAGTACCCCTCTGTAACCTACATAAGCACCATCAGCTCCCCCTGTAACCCCCATAAGTACCCCCTCTGTAACCTACATAAGCCCCATCAGCTCCCCCTGTAACCCCCATAAGCAGCCCCTCTGTAACCTACATAAGCACCATCAGCTCCCCCTGTAACCCCCATAAGTACCCCCTCTGTAACCTACATAAGCACCATCAGCTCCCCCTGTAACCCCTATAAGTACCCCTCTGTAACTTACATAAGCCCCATCAGCTCTCACTGTAACCCCCATAAGTACCCCCTCTGTAACCTACATAAGCCCCATCAGCTCTCACTGTAACCCCCATAAGTACCCCCTCTGTAACCTACATAAGCCCCATCAGCTCTCACTGTAACCCCCATAAGTACCCCCTCTGTAACCTACATAAGCCCCATCAGCTCCCCCTGTAACCCCCATAAGTACCCCCTCTGTAACGTACATAAGCCCCATCAGCTCCCCCTGTAACCCCCATAAGTAGCCCCTCTGTAACCTACATAAGCCCCATCAGCTCCCCCTGTAACCCCCATAAGTAGCCCCTCTGTAACTTACATAAGCCCCATCAGCTCTCACTGTAACCCCCATAAGTACCCCTCTGTAACCTACATAAGCCCCATCAGCTCTCACTGTAACCCCCATAAGTACTCCGTGTAACTTACATAAGCCCCATCAGCTCTCACTGTAACCCCCATAAGTACTCCGTGTAACTTACATAAGCCCCATCAGCTCTCACTGTAACCCCCATAAGTACTCCGTGTAACTTACATAAGCCCCATCAGCTCCCCCTGTAACCCCCATAAGTACCCCCTCTGTAACCTACATAAGCCCCATCAGCTCCCCCTGTAACCCCCATAAGTAGCCCCTCTGTAACCTACATAAGCCCCATCAGCTCCCCCTGTAACCCCCATAAGTAGCCCCACTGTAACTTACATAAGCCCCATCAGCTCTCACTGTAACCCCCATAAGTACCCCTCTGTAACCTACATAAGCCCCATCAGCTCCCCCTGTAACCCCCATAAGTAGCCCCTCTGTAACCTACATAAGCCCCATCAGCTCTCCCTGTAACCCCCCATAAGTACCCCCTCTGTAACTTACATAAGCCCCATCAGCTCCCCCTGTAACCCCCATAAGTACCCCTCTGTAACCTACATAAGCACCATCAGCTCCCCCTGTAACCCCCATAAGTACCCCCTCTGTAACCTACATAAGCCCCATCAGCTCCCCCTGTAACCCCCATAAGCAGCCCCTCTGTAACCTACATAAGCACCATCAGCTCCCCCTGTAACCCCCATAAGTACCCCTCTGTAACCTACATAAGCACCATCAGCTCCCCCTGTAACCCCTATAAGTACCCCTCTGTAACTTACATAAGCCCCATCAGCTCTCACTGTAACCCCCATAAGTACCCCCTCTGTAACCTACATAAGCCCCATCAGCTCTCACTGTAACCCCCATAAGTACCCCCTCTGTAACCTACATAAGCCCCATCAGCTCTCACTGTAACCCCCATAAGTAGCCCCTCTGTAACTTACATAAGCCCCATCAGCTCTCACTGTAACCCCTATAAGTACCCCCTCTTTAACCAACATAAGCCCCATCAGCTCCCCCTGTAACCCTCATAAGTAGCCCCTCTGTAACCTACATAAGCCCCATCAGCTCCCCCTGTAACCCCCATAAGTACCCCTCTGTAACTTACATAAGCCCCATAAGCTCTCACTGTAACCCCTATAAGTACCCCCTCTGTAACCTACATAAGCCCCATCAGCTCCCCCTGTAACCCTCATAAGTAGCCCCTCTGTAACCTACATAAGCCCCATCAGCTCCCCCTGTAACCCCCATAAGTAGCCCCTCTGTAACTTACATAAGCCCCATCAGTTCCCCCTGTAACCCCCATAAGCACCCCCTCTGTAACTTACATAAGCCCCATCAGCTCCCCCTGTAACCCTCATAAGAAGCCCCTCAGTAACTTACATAAGCCCCATCAGCTCCCCCTGTAACCCCCATAAGTACCCCTTCTGTAACTTACATAAGCCCCATCAGCTCTCACTGTAACCCCCATAAGTACCCCCTGTGTAACTTACACAAGCCCCATCAGCTCCCCCTGTAACCCCCATAAGTAGCCCCTCTGTAACTTACATAAGCCCCATCAGCTCTCACTGCAACCCCTATAAGTACCCCCTCTGTAACCTACATAAGCCCCATCAGCTCCCCCTGTAACCCCCATAAGTAGCCCCTCTGTAACCTACATAAGCCCCATCAGCTCCCCCTGTAACCCCCATAAGTAGCCCCTCTGTAACTTACATAAGCCCCATCAGCTCTCACTGTAACCCCCATAAGTACCCCCTCTGTAACCTACATAAGCCCCATCAGCTCCCCCTGTAACCCCCATAAGTAGCCCCTCTGTAACTTACATAAGCCCCATCAGCTCCCCCTGTAACCCCCATAAGTACCCCCTCTGTAACCTACATAAGCCCAATCAGCTCCCCCTGTAACCCCCAAAAGTACCCCCTCTGTAACTTACATAAGCTCCATCAGCTCTCACTGTAACCCCCATAAGTACCCCCTCTGTAACTTACATAAGCCCCATCAGCTCCCCCTGTAACCCCCATAAGTACCCCCTCTGTAACCTACATAAGCCCAATCAGCTCCCCCTGTAACCCCCATAAGTACCCCCTCTGTAACTTACATAAGCCCCATTAGCTCTCACTGTAACCCCCATAAGTAGCCCCTCTGTAACTTACATAAGCCCAATCAGCTCCCCCTGTAACCCCCATAAGTGCCCCCTCTGTAACCTACATAAGCCCCATCAGCTCCCCCTGTAACCCCCATAAGTACCCCTCTGTAACTTACATAAGCACCATCAGCTCCCCCTGTAACCCCCATAAGTACCCTTCTGTAACTTACATAAGCACCATCAGCTCCCCCTGTAACCCCCATAAGTACCCCTCTGTAACCTACATAAGCCCCATCAGCTCCCCCTGTAACCCCCATAAGTACCCCTCTGTAACTTACATAAGCCCCATCAGCTCCCCCTGTAACCCCCATAAATAATCCCTCTGTAACCTACATAAGCCCCATCAGCTCCCCCTGTAACCCCCATAAGTACCCCTTTGTAACCTACATAAGCACCATCAGCTCTCACTGTAACCCCCATAATTACCCCCTCTGTAACCTACATAAGCCTAATCATCTCTCACTGTAACCCCCATAATTACCCCCTCTGTAACCTACATAAGCCTCATCAGCTCCCCCTGTAACCCTCATAAGTACCCCTCTGTAACTTACATAAGCCCAATCAGCTCCCCCTGTAACCCCCATAAGTGCCCCCTCTGTAACCTACATAAGCCCCATCAGCTCCCCCTGTAACCCCCATAAGTACCCCTCTGTAACTTACATAAGCACCATCAGCTCCCCCTGTAACCCCCATAAGTACCCCTCTGTAACCTACATAAGCCCCATCAGCTCCCCCTGTAACCCCCATAAGTACCCCTCTGTAACTTACATAAGCCCCATCAGCTCCCCCTGTAACTTACATAAGCCCCATCAGCTCCCCCTGTAACCCCCATAAGTACCCCCTCTGTAACCTACATAAGCCCCATCAGCTCCCCCTGTAACCCCCATAAGTACCCCTCTGTAACCTACATAAGCACCATCAGCTCTCACTGTAACCCCCATAATTACCCCCTCTGTAACCTACATAAGCCTAATCAGCTCTCACTGTAACCCCCATAATTACCCCCTCTGTAACCTACATAAGCCTCATCAGCTCCCCCTGTAACCCCCATAAGTAGCCCCTCTGTAACCTACATAAGTCCCATCAGCTCCCCCTGTAACCCCCATAAGTACCCCCTCTGTAACCTACATAAGCCTCATCAGCTCTCACTGTAACCCCCATAAGTACCCCTCTGTAACTTACATAAGCCCCATCAGCTCTCACTGTAACCCCTATAAGTAGCCCCTCTGTAACTTACATAAGCCCCATCAGCTCTCACTGTAACCCCTATAAGTAGCCCCTCTGTAACCTACATAAGCCCCATCAGCTCTCCCTGTAACCCCCATAAGTACCCCCTCTGTAACCTACATAAGCCCCATCAGCTCTCACTGTAACCCCCCATAAGTAGCCCCTCTGTAACCTACATAAGCCCCATCAGCTCCCCCTGTAACCCCCATAAGTACCCCCTCTGTAACTTACATAAGCCCCATCAGCTCTCCCTGTAACCCCCATAAGTAGCCCCTCCGTAACTTACATAAGCCCCATCAGCTCTCCCTGTAACCCCCATAAGTAGCCCCTCCGTAACTTACATAAGCCCCATCAGCTCCCCCTGTAACCCCCCCATAAGTACCCCCTCTGTAACCTACATAAGCCCCATCAGCTCCCCCTGTAACCCCCCATAAGTACCCCCTCTGTAACTTACATAAGCCCCATCAGCTCCCCCTGTAACCCCCATAAGTACCCCCTCTGTAACCTACATAAGCCCCATCAGCTCTCACTGTAACCCCCATAAGTACCCCCTCTGTAACTTACATAAGCCCCATCAGCTCCCCCTGTAACCCCCATAAGTACCCCCTCTGTAACTTACATAAGCCCCATCAGCTCCCCCTGTAACCCCCATAAGTCCTAGCGCACCCCCCATAGCGGAAGGCAGGCGGGCAGGCACTACAAGACAGAGCGATGATGGAGCAGATTGATTGTGGGATGGAATGTAAATCAAATCAAAGCAAACGGACTACCGACCAATCAGATAATAAATAGGAAATAGGCGTTACTTCTATATCTGATTGGCTCGTTCTCCGTGAAGTCACTAGCTGGACAACCAATAGGGTCGTGTTGCCAGTGTCACCGCTAGCGCCTAGTGCTATATCTATTCTTAACCTTAACAAAGATGGCGATGTAGCCTCACAGTTCATTTGAAGCGTTTCCGCCCTTTTGGTATCCAACATGGCGCCAGTGTCCATTCATTTTTCTCTCTGGGAAATCTGTTCACTTCCTGTCCCTGGTAACAAAGGGACAAAGAGTCCGGAAGGGAATCCGCCTGGATAATGTTTCCCGGGCTGAGACTGAGCGTAGCTGTCGTAGCGGTAAGTCTGGGATATTAGCTCCCATGTTAAATGACTTACTATTATATAATAAGAATAATAGGGTGATGTTATGCACATGCATTTATATTCAGGGGATAATAGGGTGATGTTATGCACATGCATTTATATTCAGGGTTGTGTGTGACCCAGATACAGCAATATACACGTATGTGACCCTGCAACAGCAGTATAGATATGTGTGTGACCCTGCAACAGCAGTATATAGATCTGTGTGTGACCCTGCAACAGCAGTATATAGATCTGTGTGTGACCCTGCGACAGCAGTATATAGATCTGTGTGTGATCCTGCAACAGCAGTATATAGATGTGTGTGATCCTGCAACAGCAGTATATAGATCTGCGTGTGATCCTGCAACAGCAGTATATAGATCTGTGTGTGACCCTGCAACAGCAGTATATAGATCTGTGTGTGACCCTGCAACAGCAGTATATAGATCTGTGTGTGACCCTGCAACAGCAGTATATAGATCTGTGTGTGATCCTGCAACAGCAGTATATAGATCTGTGTGTGATCCTGCAACAGCAGTATATAGATCTGTGTGTGACCCTGCAACAGCAGTATATAGATCTGTGTGTGACCCTGCAACAGCAGTATATAGATCTGTGTGTGACCCTGCAACAGCAGTATATAGATCTGTGTGTGACCCTGCAACAGCAGTATATAGATCTGTGTGTGATCCTGCAACAGCAGTATATAGATCTGTGTGTGACCCTGCAACAGCAGTATATAGATCTGTGTGTGACCCTGCAACAGCAGTATATAGATCTGTGTGTGATCCTGCAACAGCAGTATATAGATCTGTGTGTGATCCTGCAACAGCAGTATATAGATCTGTGTGTGACCCTGCAACAGCAGTATAGCTGTGTGTGTGACCCTGCGACAGCAGTATAGCTGTGTGTGACCCTGTGACAGCAGTATAGCTCTGTGTGTGTGTGACCCTGTGACAGCAGTATAGCTGTGTGTGTGTGTGTGACCCTGTGACAGCAGTATAGCTGTGTGTGTGTGTGACCCTGTGACAGCAGTATAGCTCTGTGTGTGTGACCCTGTGACAGCAGTATAGCTCTGTGTGTGTGTGACCCTGTGACAGCAGTATAGCTCTGTGTGTGTGTGACCCTGTGACAGCAGTATAGCTCTGTGTGTGTGTGACCCTGTGACAGCAGTATAGCTCTGTGTGTGTGTGACCCTGTGACAGCAGTATAGCTCTGTGTGTGTGTGACCCTGTGACAGCAGTATAGCTCTGTGTGTGTGTGACCCTGTGACAGCAGTATAGCTGTGTGTGTGTGTGACCCTGTGACAGCAGTATAGCTCTGTGTGTGTGTGACCCTGTGACAGCAGTATAGCTCTGTGTGTGTGTGTGACCCTGTGACAGCAGTATAGCTCTGTGTGTGTGTGTGACCCTGTGACAGCAGTATAGTTCTGTGTGTGTGACCCTGTGACAGCAGTATAGCTCTGTGTGTGTTTGTGTGTGTGACCCTGTGACAGCAGTATAGCTCTGTGTGTGACCCTGTGACAGCAGTATAGCTCTGTGTGTGTGTGTGACCCTGTGACAGCAGTATAGCTCTGTGTGTGACCCTGTGACAGCAGTATAGCTCTGTGTGTGACCCTGTGACAGCAGTATAGCTCTGTGTGTGTGACCCTGTGACAGTAGTATAGCTCTGTGTGTGTGTGACCCTGTGACAGTAGTATAGCTCTGTGTGTGTGTGACCCTGTGACAGTAGTATAGCTCTGTGTGTGTGTGACCCTGTGACAGTAGTATAGCTCTGTGTGTGTGTGACCCTGTGACAGTAGTATAGCTCTGTGTGTGTGTGACCCTGTGACAGCAGTATAGCTCTGTGTGTGTGTGACCCTGTGACAGCAGTATAGCTCTGTGTGTGTGACCCTGTGACAGCAGTATAGCTCTGTGTGTGTGATACTGTGACAGCAGTATAGCTCTGTGTGTGTGTGACCCTGTGACAGCAGTATAGCTCTGTGTGTGTGTGTGTGACCCTGTGACAGCAGTATAGCTCTGTGTGTGTGTGACCCTGTGACAGTAGTATAGCTCTGTGTGTGTGTGTGTGACCCTGTGACAGCAGTATAGCTCTGTGTGTGTGTGTGTGACCCTGTGACAGCAGTATAGCTCTGTGTGTGTGTGTGACCCTGTGACAGCAGTATAGCTCTGTGTGTGTGTGTGACCCTGTGACAGCAGTATAGCTCTGTGTGTGTGTGTGACCCTGTGACAGCAGTATAGCTCTGTGTGTGTGTGACCCTGTGACAGCAGTATAGCTCTGTGTGTGTGTGACCCTGTGACAGCAGTATAGCTCTGTGTGTGTGATACTGTGACAGCAGTATAGCTCTGTGTGTGTGATACTGTGACAGCAGTATAGCTCTGTGTGTGTGATACTGTGACAGCAGTATAGCTCTGTGTGTGTGATACTGTGACAGCAGTATAGCTCTGTGTGTGTGTGTGTGTGACCCTGTGACAGCAGTATAGCTCTGTGTGTGTGTGACCCTGTAACAACAGTATAGCTCTGTATGTGGTCAGGAATTCTCACTTCTATTATGCATGCGCTGATTCCCCCTCACTTACGTTTATACACACACAGCTAGATTTCACATGCATACATTACCGCATACCTACATTGCCATGCATACATTACCGCACACACGCATACCTACATTGCCATGCATACATTACCGCACACACGCATACCTACATTGCCATGCATACATTACCGCACACACGCATACCTACATTGTCAGATGCATACATTACCACACACACATACTGTACCTACATTGTCACATGTCACAGATACCAGGCTGCCAAGGTTGAACCTCCACACCCCAACTACCTAGCCCCTCACCTTTTCTCACTGGATTTGGACTTTGGAGAGCTTTCATGTTCTCCCAGACGCTTGGTTTTGTTTATTTTGTGTGCTTTACATCCTCCCGGAAGAGCTGATCTCTGACCTGTGTGTGACCCTGTGACAGCAGTATAGCTCTGTGTGTGTGTGACCCTGTGACAGCAGTATAGCTCTGTGTGTGTGTGACCCTGTGACAGCAGTATAGCTCTGTGTGTGTGTGACCCTGTGACAGCAGTATAGCTGTGTGTGTGTGTGTGTGACCCTGTGACAGCAGTATAGCTCTGTGTGTGTGTGTGACCCTGTGACAGCAGTATAGCTCTGTGTGTGTGTGTGACCCTGTGACAGCAGTATAGCTCTGTGTGTGTGTGACCCTGTGACAGCAGTATAGCTGTGTGTGTGTGTGTGACCCTGTGACAGCAGTATAGCTCTGTGTGTGTGTGACCCTGTGACAGCAGTATAGCTCTGTGTGTGTGTGTGACCCTGTGACAGCAGTATAGTTCTGTGTGTGTGACCCTGTGACAGCAGTATAGTTCTGTGTGTGTGACCCTGTGACAGCAGTATAGCTCTGTGTGTGTTTGTGTGTGTGACCCTGTGACAGCAGTATAGCTCTGTGTGTGACCCTGTGACAGCAGTATAGCTCTGTGTGTGTGTGTGACCCTGTGACAGCAGTATAGCTCTGTGTGTGACCCTGTGATAGCAGTATAGCTCTGTGTGTGTGTGTGACCCTGTGACAGCAGTATAGCTCTGTGTGTGACCCTGTGACAGCAGTATAGCTCTGTGTGTGTGACCCTGTGACAGTAGTATAGCTCTGTGTGTGTGTGACCCTGTGACAGTAGTATAGCTCTGTGTGTGTGTGACCCTGTGACAGTAGTATAGCTCTGTGTGTGTGTGACCCTGTGACAGCAGTATAGCTCTGTGTGTGTGTGACCCTGTGACAGCAGTATAGCTCTGTGTGTGTGTGACCCTGTGACAGCAGTATAGCTCTGTGTGTGTGTGACCCTGTGACAGCAGTATAGCTCTGTGTGTGTGATACTGTGACAGCAGTATAGCTCTGTGTGTGTGTGTGTGACCCTGTGACAGCAGTATAGCTCTGTGTGTGTGTGACCCTGTGACAGTAGTATAGCTCTGTGTGTGTGACCCTGTAACAACAGTATAGCTCTGTATGTGGTCAGGAATTCTCACTTCTATTATGCATGCGCTGATTCCCCCTCACTTACGTTTATACACACACAGCTAGATTTCACATGCATACATTACCGCATACCTACATTGCCATGCATACATTACCGCACACACGCATACCTACATTGTCAGATGCATACATTACCACACACACATACTGTACCTACATTGTCACATGTCACAGATACCAGGCTGCCAAGGTTGAACCTCCACACCCCAACTACCTAGCCCCTCCCCTTTTCTCACTGGATTTGGACTTTGGAGAGCTTTCATGTTCTCCCAGACGCTTGGTTTTGTTTATTTTGTGTGCTTTACATCCTCCCGGAAGAGCTGATCTCTGACCGCCTAACCCCTTTCCAGCTGGCCGGGCTCCTGGAACTACTGGCCAGCCGCGCCTCCCCGCATACCCGCTGACATTTACACCCGGTCGCTTCAGCGATCCTTCACCCCAGAGCTCCGCTGTTTTGGGGATGGGTACTCCCTAGGGAGGGCAAGAGGTGGGGGTGATTGCCGGAGGAGAGCTCCCTTGGGAACTGGGGGTTCCGGACCCCCCTACAACTCCTATTTCCCTTTGGCCATTCTGGTGTACTTTTGATCACCGTAGCTCTGGCCCCCAGCCATGGATCACGTCGTTTTTTTGGACTGTAGCATCTGGTGACAGAGACACCCTGGAAGTGCTGCACTCCCCCGGGTTCACCCTGGAATAGCCACCACTGTACCGTTGGGATTCTATGGGACAATGGACACTATGGGGGGCGTCAGCCTGTCTGATGGGGCGGGTATGGCGGGAGATCTGGGGATCCGATAAGGCTCTTTATCCTTGATCAGTTTGTGTATAAAAACAGTGTGTTTCCACAATAGAGTTGTTATTTGTGTTTCACCTGAATACTAGTCTGTCTAGTCATTTGGGTGGGCTCCGCTATTATAACTTTCTCCGCTACATAGCGGCATGTTCCAGGTATAGGAAGGACCCTTTGGCGGAGCTACCCAGTTGGGGCAGCCAGTATCCGTCACATTGGTTGGCAGCGGTGGGATGCTTCTGTCTACCTGGAACATCCAAATCACCAACTGATGCCCTCTTCGGATGGAGCAGCAGTACGCTGGGCTCAGGAAGAGTACACTGAAAGACTTGTTCCCGGCAACTTTCCCCCGGGCTTCCAACAAATCCAAGGTGGCAATCATAGCCAAAGTCATGGAAGGCGATCAGGCTAGTAAGGCCGGTAGCAGCCGGGACAGCGAACAGCCCAGCTAGGCATCAACCAGGGAGACCGCAATGTCCGATCTCCAGAGAGAGATTCAGTGGTGGCTAGACCTCTATGGGACTGCCCCACCTCAGGAGGTTATCACTCGGATAATTGCAGATGCCACTCGGGTGCGGATGTTGGAGATCCAAAAGTCTATGGGGGGAGCCGTGCCGGACCCCTGGATCCACCTCCCTGACCGAATAAACTATCCCACGAGGCTTTTCGAGCCTTCAAAGACAATGAAGAGGAGATTGACAGCTACCTCCAAATGTTCGAGACCCAGTGTGAGTTGCAGGGTGTTGCCAATGCAGACAGAGTCCGCCTCCTGCTCGGAAAGCTGTCCGACGGGCCCTGGAGGCTTTCAACACTGTTCCCCCAGGGGGCCAAAAGAACTATGACCGGGTGAAGGAGCACATCCTTGCCCGCTATGGTCTCATGCCGGAGGCTCACCGACTGAAGTTTCTGGGAACTAAAGAGGCTAGAGGGGCAGCCGGTCATGGAGTGGACCCACCGGTTCACCCAGTCCTTGGACTCTTGGTTCACAGGCTGCCACTTAATTACCCTTGACAAAGCTACCCAGCTAATTTTTTTTATTTATTTTGTTTTCATTTTACATAAGGTATCAAACAGTCATTGTACATTAAATATGTCTGCGCTTATGTGTATTTATACTGTTCGGCAGGAATTACAAAACCAACTTAACTACTACTCTACAAACTAACTCAGTGTTCCATAGTTAACACACGTCACATATGGTTATTACATTACTCAAAGCCACAAGGACTGTCGGTCTTACCTATTATCTCATACGAACTAACTCACTCAATTGTCAACGGGTCTCTTCTGGGTCAACCTGGGTCCTCGAGCCGGGGGGGAAGGAGCAAATCAACCTCCGCGATCTTAATACCTATGGGAGTCTTATTATTGTGTTGTGTGTTAAGGTGGCAGGTGTATATTTTCCCACAAGAATTTAGCATCCAAAAAGAAGGGAGCCTTTTCCGTTTTGTAAACCCATACTCCTCTAAACCTATGAGTTCAGTTGTTCTTTCAATCCACATCTCCTTAGTTGGGGAAAATTATGTCTTCCATGCCCTATCTATTAAGGATCGCTCCCCATTCAATCCTATTTGTATTACCAGGGATCTCAACTTACATGTGATGTGGGTAGTGTCATTTAGTAATGCTATTCTGGATGTTAGCCGAAATGTGTCTCCCACTAGTCTTTGAAGGTGTGTTTCCACTTCCTTCCATAATCTTTTTATTATGGGGCAATCCCACCACATATGTAGTAGGCTTCCCTGATCGCCACAGCCTCTCCGGCACATTCGTGAGGAGTCGGGGTATATAGTGTTCAGTCTGGTCGGGGTTAGGTACCAACAAGACAAAAGCTTGTAATTCATTTCAAGTATTTGTGGGGAAGTAGATCTTTTTGTTCTTTGGAATATAGTGTGCCAGGCTTCATTGTTAATATCAGTGTGAAGGTCGTGAGCCCATGTTATTGTGAAATTTGGTAATGTGGTGTTTTGAGGTTCTAATAAAAGTCGGCGAGATAATGATCAGAGGTTCTGGATTATCGTTTCTCTATCACATAATCTTTCAAAAGGGGTCAGTGAGCGAAGAAACTCCTCCCTGTGGGGTGATGTTTGTAGGAAATGCTGAAGCTGTGCGTGTTTAAGCCAATGTGTAAACCTTCCGCCAGCAATAGTCCCTAGCCTGTGTCTATCCAGTAATTTCCCTTCTATGAATCTACACAGTGGAATTGTATATCCCCATTCCTTAAGTCTTCTAAATCCTTTATCCAAACCCCCCACCATCTCTGTGTTGAGAACTATAGGGAATAGTGGAGATCTAATGGAGGAGATATAAGGGTATAGGGTTTTTATTTTCTCCCATACTTTGAAAAGGTGTTTGTGTATATCTAAATGTCTGCATTGCGTTGGTCTCAGATCAGAGGGGACCCAACACAACGCTCTTACAAATGGGACTTGTAAGATATGGGAGTCGATAGTCACCCATGCTTTGTGTGTTGTTGAACCGTGCCAGTCTAAAATTCTCTGGAGAGTCACTGCATGATAATATTCGTCTATTTTTGGCAGTCCCACCCCACCCGTGCTCGTGGGCCTGTATAAAGTGTTTCTGTTTACTCTAGATCTAATCTTACCCCATACATAGGTATTTGACTGTCCTTGAACCCGAGCTAAGAACCAGGAGGGGAGGTGTATTGGTAGAGCTTGTAATAAGTATAGAATCTTGGGTAGTATCGTCATTTTAATAGAATGTATCCTACCCACCATGAAAGTGTTTTAGTTGCCCAGGTATTGAGGTCTCTTGATATGGTACTAAACAGGGACTCATAATTTTTCTTAAAGAGGGTTGAGGGATTAGGGGAGAGATGGATACCCAGAAACCCGCGAAGGTTTACGAAATTCTGGTGGGCTAAGTGATATGTTCAGAACTTCTTATTTTGTTTGGTTCACTAAAAAATTAGTCCAGTACCTTGGACACATGTAGGCTGCGGGAAGCAGCGTCCGGAGCCGACCAAGATTGAGGCAGTCGCGAACTGGCCAACCCCCAAGACCCAAGTCTTAGCTTTCCTAGGGACTGCAGGGTACTACCGCAAGTTTTTCCCCAACTACAGTGCCCTGGCTGAACTAACCCGAAAACGGTGGCCCCGACAGGTCCTGTGGTCCCCAGAGTGTGAGGCTGCCTTCCAAAGCCTTAAGACAGCTAAGGTAAGTAACATACCTGTTACCTCTACAAAGCTGCCTCAGAAAGAAGCCCCTCTACCCCAGAGATCAGCAAGGAGAGGCAGATGGATCACTGTAGGCTCTGGAAGAATTAGAACAGTAGACCAGAAGCATTGCCCACAACCTCTGCCATTGCAAAACTCCTATGCTGCTCTTGCCGAATATACTTGTGATGAGGAGATTGCTGTTTCTGAGCCCTCTGAAGCTGTAACAGGTAATTTAAATCTATTGGCACCTGATTCTCCAGGCAACATAACACAGGAAAGAACTGCAGATGTGTTTTTGAGAAAAAGACTGTTAGTGGGTGACTCTATTTTGAGGAATGTGTATTTAGGTGAAAGTAAAGGAGAAACAAGGGAGGTTAGATGTCTTCCAGGAGCTACTGCTCACAGGGATAAGAATCGTATTTTGAGAATTGTTAAGGCAGCAGGAAAGGGAAGTGAGTTAGATGTGATTGTACATTTAGGAACAAATGATCTGGCTAGTAATCATGTTGCTGCTGTTCAGAAAGAGTTTTGTGACCTAGGTAATCATTTAGAGACTGTGGCATCAACTCTACCATTTTCTGCTATTTTACCTGTGTATGACCAGGAAGCAGGAAAGATGGAGCGGATAACAACATTTAATTCTTGGTTAGATAAGTGGTGCAGGGAACGAGGATTTGGTTTTATTGGCCATTATAGCTCTGTTTGGAAAGATACTAGGTTATTTAGGAGAGATGGCTTGCATTTGGATGCTAAAGGAACAGAGTATCTGGGAGAGGAGTTCAAATACTTTATTAGAAATCATTTAAACTAATAAAGGGGGGTAGCATTAATATATCCACCTGCCCCCCACAGCATGCCAAAACTGTTAGTCCAAGTAACGATTCTAGAAATTCTAGTAGAAAAAATCTTCGTGCCATGAGCACAAATGCTCGCAGCTTAGGAAATAAATTACCTGAACTCATTTCAATAATGACTAGGGACAACTTGGATTTAGTAGCTATAACAGAAACATGGTACAATGATTTGCATGACTGGGACATAGTCATACCTGGATACAGGTTATTTAAAAAGAACAGAGTAGGAAAGAAAGGTGGAGGAGTTGCTTTGTATGTAAATGAAAATATAAAGGTTACTGAAATTGTAGGAACAAATGATGAGGTGGAAAGTATTTGGGTGACTTTGGAAATTGGAGATAAAAATGTTTTTAGAATAGGGGTTGTATATAGGCCTCCATTGCAGGATGAAAAACTGGACAATCTGTTATTAGATGAAATAACCAAAATGACCATGAAGGGTAAGGTTATAGTACTGGGGGACTTTAATTTGCCAGATATAGACTGGAAGATTCCTTCTGCTAGATCGGCTAGAAGCAGGTATATTCTTGAATCTCTGCTAGGGGAATCACTTGAACAATTAGTCAAGGAACCAACTCGTAAGGAAGCTATATTAGATCTAATACTTACAAACAGTGATACAGTTTCAGATGTGTATGTAGGTGAGAACTTAGGATCCAGTGATCATTAATCTGTTTGGTTTAGTATTCATGTTCAGGAACTGTCCACCCAGACTAAAACAAAAGTTTTAGACTTTAGGATGGCAGATTTTTCATTAATGGGAGAATACCTAAAGAACTATTTAAAGGGGAAAACTCTTATTACAGGGGTTCAAGAACAGTGGGAATTTGTGAAAGGTGCCATTTTAGATGCAACCGCACACTGTATTAGACAGGTCTGTAAAAGTAAAAGAAAGCGGAAACCAATTTGGTTTTCCAAAGAAGTAGCACATGCTGTAAAGACAAAAAAGATAGCTTATAAAAATTACAGACACACACAAGCAGATGATGATATGAAAATATGGAGACTCCAACAAAAAAAGACTAAGCAGTTAATTAGGAAGGTTAAAGCTCATGCAGAAGAGAAGATAGCACAGTCAGTAAAACATGGGGACAAAACATTCTTTAGATATATCAGTGAAAGAAGAAAAAATAAGGTAGGAATAGTAAAATTGAAATCAGTTGATGGTAGAATAATAGAAGGAGATAAGCAGATTGCAGACTGTCTCAATGATTACTTCTGTTCTGTTTTCACTAAAGATTGTGAAGATACAATGTCTACATTAAGGGATGCTACGCAAAATAGAAACAAGCTTAACAGTAATCTTTTTACAGAGGATGAGGTTTTGTTAGCATTATCAAAAATAAATGTTACAAAGGCAGTGGGTCCTGATAATATTCATCCAAGGGTTTTAAAAGAACTTCGATCAGTGCTAACTGTCCCATTAACTGATCTGTTTAATCAGTCACTATTAACAGGAGCTGTCCCAGATGATTGGAGAATAGCAAATGTAATACCCCTTCATAAAAAGGGCAGTAGAGAAGAATCTGGCAACTACAGGCCAGTTAGTTTAACTTCAGTAGTAGGGAAATTAATGGAAAGCCTCTTAAAAGAAAGAATTATGACTTACATAAAGACAAACAATTTAGAGGACCAAAATCAGCATGGTTTTACTTCAGGGAGATCATGTCAGACTAATCTAATTGACTTCTTTGATTATGTAACAAAAGTATTAGACAAGGGAGGAGCAGTTGATGTAGCATATCTAGATTTCAGCAAAGCATTTGACACCGTCCCACACAATAAACTTATTCACAAACTATATCTCCTTGGTCTAGATTCAAAAATTGTGAACTGGGTGGAATGCTGGCTTAAGGACAGAAAACAAAGTGTCTTAGTAAATGGAGTTCATTCAGCAGAGGGGGCTGTTACTAGTGGTGTTCCTCAGGGGTCAGTTCTGGGGCCTGTTTTGTTTAACATATTTATCTGCGATATCAGCAAAGGGCTACAGGGGAAAGTATGTCTCTTTGCAGATGATACAAAAATTTGCAACAGAGTGGATGTTCCAGGGGGGGTAGACAAAATGAGAAGTGATATACAACAATTGGAGGATTGGACAAATGACTGGGATCTAAAGTTTAACACAGCAAAGTGTAAAATAATGCATTTAGGGAAGAAAAATCCAAATGTTAATTACAGACTCAATGACACTTTACTGACTGTTACAGACGAGGAACAGGACTTGGAAATTATTATTTCAGATGATTTAAAACTTGGTAAACAATGTAGTAATGCAGCGAGTAAGGCTAGCAGAATGCTTGGATGTATTGGTAGAGGTATTTGCAGCAGAAATAGTAAGGTTCTTATGCCACTTTATAGATCATTAGTTAGGCCTCATCTTGAGTATTGTGTGCAGTTCTGGAGACCATATCTTCAGAAGGATATTAACAAACTTGAATCTGTGCAAAGGAGGGCTACCAAAATGGTACATGGTCTAAAAAATAAAACTTACCAGGATAGGCTCAATGGAAAATTCAAGAACAAGGGGTCATGAGCTCAAGCTAAAGGGTAGTAGATTCAGAAGTAATTTGAGGAAGCACTTCTTTACAGAAAGAGTGATTGATTTATGGAATAAACTTCCTCAAGAGGTAGTAGCAACAAACACTGTGGGGGACTTTAAAAATGCATGGGACAAGCATAGGGCTATCCTACGAACTAGATAAGTTTATACTGTTAGGTAAGGTCGGGCAGACTTGCTGGGCCTATGGCTCTTATCTGCCGTCAATATCTATGTTTCTATGTTTCTATGTTCATGTTCGGGTTGGGAGCAGTACTGAGCCAGGTGGACGACAAGGGACAGGACCACCCCATAGCCTATCAGCAGAATGCTGTTGCCCAGAGAAGAAGGCTATGCAGCGGTGGATAAAGAGTACCTGGCCCTGGTGTGGGCCCTGAAAAAGCTTCAGCCATACCTGTATGGACTGACCTTCACCGTCCTCACGGACCACAACCCCCTGGTTTGCTCAACCGAGTTGCTGTTGTGGTGGAGTTTAGCCTTGCAGTCCTTTTAACTTTACCAACCAATACAGGTCGGGAAAAGGCAATGAAAACGCTGACGGACTTTCCTGGCAAACTGAATCAGAATAGCTCCTCAGACAGCCCCAGGCCGACCTGCGTGTGAATCTAGCCGGATCTGCTGGACTGGAAGGGGGGAGCTGTCACGGATACCAGGCTGCCAAGGTTGAACCTCCACCCCCCCCCTACTACCTAGCCCCTCACCTTTTTCTCACCGTATTTGGACCAGATACTTGGTTTTGTTTATTTTGTGTGCTTTACATCCTCCCGGAAGAGCTGATCTCTGACTGCCTAACCGCTTTCCGGCTGGCCGAGCTCATGGAACTACTGGCCGTCCGCGCCACCCCGCATACCCGCTGACATTTTACACCAGGTCGCTCCAGCGACCCTTCACCTCAGAGCTCCGCTCTTTTGGGGATGGGTACTCCCTAGGGAGGGCAAGAGGTGGGGTAATTGCCAGAGGAGAACTCCCTTGGGAACTGGGGGTTCCAGACCCCCTGCAACTCCTATTTACCTTTGGCCTTCCTGGTGTACGTTTTGATCACCCGTAGCTCCGGCCCCCAGCCATGGATTACGTTGCTTTTTGGACTGTAGCATCTGGAGACAAAAGGCTTTCCAAGGACAATGGAATAGCCTCTGCCCCGGGATCACCCTGGAATAGCCTCCACTGTACCGCTGGGACTCTATGAGACAATAGACACTATGGGGGGTGCCAGCCTGTTTGAAGGGGCTGGAATGGCAGGAGATATGAGGATCTGATAAGGCTCTTTATCTTGTTCAGTTTGTGTATAAAAACAGTGTGTTTCCCCAATAGAGTTGTTATTTGTGTTTCACCTGAATACTAGTCTGTCTAGTCATTTGGGTGGGCTCCGCTATAATCACTTTTTCCGCTACATAGCGGCATGTTCCAGGTATAGAAAGGACCCTTTGGCAGAGCTACCCAGTCAGGGTAGCCGGTATCCGTCACACATGCATACATTACCCCACACATAAACTCTCTCTCTTGTTACCGCTATCTCTTACTCACTTGCACACTGTAATATCTATATCTCTATCATCATACATATTCACTCACTCACCAGCCACTTTACTAGGTACACCTTGCTAGTACCGGGTTGGACCCCCCTTTTGCCTTCAGAACTGCCTTAATTCTTCATGGCATAGATTCAACAAGGTGTTGGAAACATTCCTCAGACATTTTGGTCCATATTGATATGATAGCTTCACGCAATTGTTGTAGATTTGTCGGCTGTGCATCCATGATGCAAATCTCCCGTTCTACCACATCCCAAAGGTGCTCTATTGGATTAAGATCTGGTGACTGTGGAGGCCATTGGAGTACAGTTAAGTCATTGTCATGTTCAAGAACCCAGTTTGAGATGATTTGAGCTTTATGACATGGTGCATTATCCTGCTGGAAGTAGCCATCAGAAGATGGGTACACTGTAGTCATGAAGGCATGGACATGGTCAGCAACAATACCATGGCCATGCGTTTAAACGATGATCAATTGGTACTAAGGGGCCCAAAGTGCGCCAAAAAAATATCCCCCACACTATTACGCCACTACCAGCCTGAACCGTTGATAAAAGGCAGGATGGATCCATGCTTTCATGTTGTTTACGCAAATTTCTAACCCTACCATCTAAATGTTGCAGCTGAAATCGAGACTCGTCAGACCAGGCAACATTTTTCCAATCTTCTATTGTCAAATTTTAGTGAGCCTGTGCGAGTTGTAGCCTCAGTTTCCTGTTCTTATGTGACTGGAGTGGCACCTGGTGTGGTCTTCTGCTGTAGCCCATCTGTTTGAAGGTTCAACGTGTTGTGCATTCAGAGATGGTATTCTGCATACCTTGGTTGTAAAGAGTGGTTATTTGAGTTACTGTAGCCTTTCGATCATCTCAAACCAGTCTGCCCATTCTCCTCTGACTTCAACAAGGGATTTTTGTCTACACAACTGCCGTTCACTGGATATTTTCTCCTTTTCGGACCATTCTCTGTAAACCCTAGGGATGGTTGTGCGTGAAGAAATCCCAGTAGATCAGTAGATTTTTTTAAATACTGTCTGGCACCAACAACCATACCACGTTCAAAGTCACTTAAATCCCCTTTTAGATTCTGATGGTCGGTTTGAATTTCAGCAAGTCGTCTTCACCACGTCCTAGATGCCTAAATGCATTGAGTTGCTGCCATGTGATTGGCTGATTTTTACAATTTGTGTTACCAAGCAATTGAACAGGTGTACCTAATAAAGTGTCCGGTGATTGTGTGTGTGTGTGTGTGTATATGTTGCATGTGTATCTCTCCTCTCCTTTTCTCTTTCACGGCAGCCGTCACGGATCAGCTGCCAGGTCAGTTTGTTGAAGGCCAGATGTGTTCTTTACTGCGCATGACAGCTTCAGACAAACACACTTGGCCTTTTATATTATAGGATATACAGTATGTGTATATTTGTGTATATTGTAAATAAAGGATATAGTCATTTTATGTTAGAGACATTCCAGACAAAATTGAAATTCACATGGATGCATTTCAGTTTTGAGTAGAAGCATTTTTTTTGTGCATTAGCACAAATGATTCTAATAAAAGTTATAGCCGTTTCAAAAGTGTATTTAAGTATGCCTAAGGTGCTTGTATGATATGTTAATGACTCAATTTGTTAATTGCTGATATACCAGCCCCACTGGTGCTCTGAGCAGCTGCAGTATTTTAAAAGTTTGTGCACTGAGAATATCTAGCTATGCTTCACATGCACGTGCAGAGAAAAATGTTAACACTTAAACAGTAATAACTTTTACTAGAAGCATTTGTGCTAATACATGTATATTGTAAATATGTTTCTATCTATAGATGTAATTCATCTACATGCATTTAATTTTTTACCTGAATGTCCCTTTAACCCTTTATGAGCTGTCTCTTCAAGATTGTTCTTCCTCTAGACTGATAGTCAAGTTCTGTAAGTATTAGGGTATAACACAGGAAAGAATGTTTGCCACACTTTCCAGACCTGTAAAAAAGCCCAAGTATATGTGTGTTGTTACATCCACCACTGTAACTTCAAGCAGGAATCAAACAAAGGGTCCGGTTAAAAAATATATTTGTTAAAACATTAAAATCAACCACTGGATATTTTTAAAAATTAATATTTCATGTATGACTAAGGGCTTGTAGCATTTTTCCTATGGACCCTGTTACAAGAGAATAAAGGTCCTTTTAATCTTGGAGGCCCGGAATGTGTCCTTTGTATGGTATTTTTAGAGACTAGGGTACAATGCTTATAATATGCAGACTTCCACTCCGCATTCTAAAGCTGCTCCTGTAATGTGTACAAGTTCCAATTATCCTTTCACCAAGCCAGAGTTAATTGGTGAATGTATCTGTGACATCACAATAGGGTGGAACTTTCAGGCAACACATGGATCCATTGTTGTACAGAAATAGTAGGGGTGACCAAGACATGACAATACTTTTTGATTGATGCGTCTATTCTTACAGGAACAGAATTTAATATAATTTATGGCTTTTGTTAGTAAGTGGGAAAATGCGTTTAAGGAAGAGGATAAGTAGGAAGAAACGTCGGGAGAATGTGCCACAAGGAGCCACCTACCATCAACATGGGCAGGTAAGTAAGATCTAGGTGTACTGCTGATTATCTTTTTGTGCCTGGGGGGGGGGCGATAACAACTGATGTCCTACTTCCATTAACGTTGATAGTTTCTGGTATGGGGTTGACAAATAATACATGAGATTTAGGAAGCAGGGTGGGAATTAATATAAATAAATGTACAGTAGTTATGAACCACATATACATTTTTAGATCCCAGGGCAGCACCTGTGGTGGTAATTGGTACTCAGGGACGTTTTCAGTAAACACTGTGTCCCTATAAACTTCCTGTAAAACAAAATGACTCCATGTGCTCAGGCTGTATAATATGTGTACAAGAACCATAGGCTCATGGGAAGGGCCACTTATTGTTCTAGGTACAATCTGACTTTGATGAGGTGGCTATTTACTTCTCTAAGGAAGAGTGGGATAGCCTGAAGGAGGAAGAGAAGGAACTTTACAAGGATGTGATGATAGAAAATTACCAGAACCTCCAGTCTCTGGGTAAGAAAATACCAGCAGGGTGAACACCCAAGAATATGTTCCTTTATAATTACAAACTAAAAAAAAAAAATGTGTGCTATTGTCATGAAGCCAAAGTCGTGACTTAATTGAGAGAAGTTATTTTCTTTGCAAGGTTGTTGTACAATAAATTCATTATTAGGTGCCTCAATGGGTGTTGTGTGTCTCCAGCAACCTCATTTTATGCCAATAAAACTACACTTGGCTTCTTCTGGTTTGAGCTAGTCATTTTTATTACTTTTCTTTGTTCCAAGCATGTGTTCAGTACCTATATAGGTCCATGTGAGTTCAGCGTATTACGTAAGTCATCTCTGTATAAATCTGCAGGGCTCGTCAACGTGAAACCACCAATCGTATCACAGATTGAGTGTGGGGAAGAGCCGTACGTGAAGGGTCAGAATCAGGCTGAGGTGGAGGACACTTCTATATACATCCAGGCAGGTATGTAATGAACATAATAAGCTTTTAGAATACTGTGTAAAGCTTGAGCAGAAAAGCATTGTAACAAATGTATTACATTACGTAGCTGCACCAATAACCGGTCACTTAGATGCCTTTTGAGCATTGATATATTCTCTTTGTAGCACTACAAATCATTGTAACCTCTGGGAGACCCGTTTCCTACATGGCATTGCGTGAGATAACACCTCTTGCTGACGCTCTCATGTACTTATAGCATAACCCACTGGATTTGATGTATGCACTTACCTGCTAGAAGCTTAATGAAAACTCTATTTTACTGACACTGATCAAATTAAGATATTTGTTTTACCATAAATTTATTGTATTACGCAAATAACTGGGGTTCTCCATTTATGATTGTATGATACAGGGGAGCCATTTGAATTTATTCATTTGTGATGGGAAAGTTCTGAATTTCACATCACTAATTTGCCCCTTGGAATGTTAAGGCTACAGAATATGCCCCATGAAAAGGATATAGAGTACAGGTGACTGGTGGACACATAAGCCAGGGGCAGTCTTTACTTAAGCATTCCAAACAATAACCTCATAGTCTAGCTGATACTGGTGTGTCCTGGAAACGATTGCCTTTTTTATATAAATATTGGGCATATAGCACAATTACAGTGGGAAAAGTGGGAAGCAAAGGGAAGATTAATAAAGATCAAAAGGTCTATTTTGCCGTTACAACCATTGTCCAGTTCCTGAATGGGTCAGAAGAAACGTCTCTTACCTAAATCTAGGAACCATTTATGGGATGATTATTTAAAATATTGTTGCTTTGACAACGTCTCTTTTCTCATTTTTGCAAAAGCACTACGTGCGGGGTTTTCAGGGAGGCAGTTAGATGAACTGGACTGATACTTGTGGTCTGAAGAGTAATCAACGCTGGTAGAATCCGTTTATGTTTTTATTTTAATGTTGTTATTTCCTGGTTCTTATTCATAGACTGAACTATATGACTCCTTATCTAAACTCCAGAACAGAGCAATGGCTTTATTTTGTTCCTAAAAACCACAGTGTCACTAAGCTATAAAACGTGAGACAGCACCTATCCACCTGGGGCACGGCTTCATCAGGGACTGCCAATGAATCCAACCTGTTGTCTTAAAGTGCCATAAAACATGATCTGTGCATATCCTAACATGGATAATTAATGAAAAATAGTTTGCATCATTTTTGTTTAATTGCTGGCATGTATTCTAAAAGAGTTTTCAAAAACAAGCAAAATTTGTTACTTAGCCATGCTGTCTGGAGTAGTCTGATCAACCCCCCCCCCCCCTTTATCAGTATTAAGCCTCAGAAACACAGGCATTGTATTTCACAGCTGCTTATTTGCTTCTAGGTATGCCCCAGCAGATATTGAGTGTGTACTTTGTGCATTCTACCAATTCAAAGGTAGATATAGATACAGCCATAGAAGGAAATGTGTGTGCGGGAGTTATAGCTGTACATTTAAAGTACATATTATTATATTTTGTCTCTATCCCAACTTATTTTATGTCCCTTTAAAACTTCTTTATTGCTTCCACATCATGGCAAAAGGGACCTTTCCCATGATGTGGAAGCAATAAAAAAGTTTTATTATTTTTGTTGTATTAAATTGTTTTTCATTGTATACATTGGGATCGGCAGTCCCTGATGAAGCCGTGCTGTCTCCATTGATCGCATTTAAAGGACCGGTAAGTACAGTAGAGTTAAACAACAAATGCATGATAACAAGACAATGCAATAGGACTTAGGAAACCGGAGTTAAGAAGCAGAGGTCTTAAGCCTCTGAGGCTGCGGACATCAGTCCGTCCGATCGCATACAATCGGGCTGATTGACAACCCCCTGCTAGTGGCCGATTGGCCGCAAATCTGCAGGGGGCAGAATTGCACAAGCAGTTCACTAGAACTGCTTGTGCAATGTTAAATGCCAACAGGGTATGCAGTCAGCATTCAGTGATGGCTGGCGGACATGATACGCTACAGTGTATCATGTCCGCCAGACATTAATAAATCGGCCTTTTAGTCTGAACTTCAAATGACTAGTAGATTTTTTTTTTTTCTGACAAATTTTATATCTATTTCCACCCCCCCCCCGTATCATGTGACAGCTATTAGCCAGTCACAAATGCATATACGTATAGTCTGTGAATTCTTGCACATGCTCAGTAGGATATGGTGATTAAAAAAGTGTAAATATAAAAAGACTGTGCACATTTTGTTAATGAAAGGAAAGTAAATTGGAAATTTGTTTAAAATTGCATGTTCTATCTGAATCATGAAAGTTTTTAATTTTGACTTGAGTGTCCTTTTTAAGTTTTATAGCTTAGTGACACTAGTTTTTAGGAACAAAATAAAGACATTGTTTTTCATAAGCTATAAAACTTGGCACTTTTTCACCATGTCTTTACAAACTCCAATGTTCTTCAAGAATGTGACTTTTGGGCATTAGCTGCAATTCCCATGCTACAGGGAAGACGCAAGAGGAAAATTATAGAATCATATAGTAAGGTTTCTGGTCCTGTCCCGGTTAACCAGGTTGCTCTTTCTCATAAGTCTGAAGAGGAAGATACGTCAGTAGCTTCTGAGGGTGAAATCTCAGATTTGGATAGTATAATTCCTTCTTCTGATGCTGAAGTTGTATCCTTCAGATTTAAGATTGAACACCTTCGTGTTTTGATAAAGGAGGTTTTGGCTACCCTGGACGACTCTGATATTCCTGTCGTTGTCAACCTTAAGAAATCTAGTAAATTAAATAACATAATTTATGTAAGAACTTACCTGATAAATTCATTTCTTTCATATTAGCAAGAGTCCATGAGCTAGTGACGTATGGGATATACATTCCTACCAGGAGGGGCAAAGTTTCCCAAACCTTAAAATGCCTATAAATACACCCCTCACCACACCCACAATTCAGTTTAACGAATAGCCAAGAAGTGGGGTGATAAGAAAGGAGCGAAAGCATCAAAAATAAGGAATTGGAATAATTGTGCTTTATACAAAAAAATCATAACCACCACAAAAAAGGGTGGGTCTCATGGACTCTTGCTAATATGAAAGAAATGAATTTATCAGGTAAGTTCTTACATAAATTATGTTTTCTTTCATGTAATTAGCAAGAGTCCATGAGCTAGTGACGTATGGGATAGCAGATACCCAAGATGTGGAACTTCCACGCAAGAGTCACTAGAGAGGGAGGGATAAAATAAAGACAGCCAATTCCGCTGAAAAATTAATCCACAACCCAAATCAAAAAGTTTCAATTTTTATAATGAAAAAAAACTGAAATTATAAGCAGAAGAATCAACTGAAACAGCTGCCTGAGGTACTATTCTACCAAAAACTGCTTCTGAAGAAGAGAAAACATCAAAATGGTAGAATTTAGTAAAAGTATGCAAAGAAGACTAAGTCGTTGCTTTGCAAATCTGATCAACAGAAGCTTCATTCTTAAAAGCCCAGGAAGTAGAAACTGACCTAGTAGAATGAGCCGTAATCCTCTGAGGCAGGGATTAACCCGACTCCAAATAAGCATGATGAATCAAAAGCTTAACCAAGATGCCAAAGAAATGGCAGAAGCCGTCTGACCTTTCCTAAAACCAGAAAAGATAACAAATAGACTAGAAGTCTTACTGAAATCTGAGTAGCTTCAACATATTTCAAAACTCTTACCACATCCAAAGAATGTAAGAATCTTTCCAAAGAATTCTTAGGATTAGGACACAAGAAAGGGACAATAATTCCTCTACTAATGTTGTTAGAATTCACAACTTTAGGAAAAAATTGAAATGAAGACAGCAAAACCACCTTATCCTGATGAAAAATCAGAAAAAGGACTCACAAGAAAGAACAGATAATTCAAAACCTGTTCTAGCAGAAGAGATGTCTAAAAGGAACAATACTTTCCATGAAAGTAATTTTAATGTCCAAAGAAAGCATATGCTCAAACGGAAGAGCCTGTAAAGCCCTCAGAACCAAATTAAGACTCCAAGGAGGAGAAATTGGCTTAATGACAGGCTTGATACGAACCAAAGCCTGAACAAAACAATGAATAACAGAAAGATTAGCAAATTTTTCTGTGAAAACAGCACAGAATAAAGCAGAGATTTGTCCTTTTCAAAGAACTTGCAGACAAAAACCCTTATCCAAACCAACCTTGAAGAAACTGAAAAATCCTAGGAATTCTAAAAGAATGCCAAGAGAATTTATGAGAAGAACATCATGAGATGTAAATCTTCCAAACTCGATAATAAATCTTACTAGACACAGATTTACGAACCTGCAACGTAGTAGTAATCAAACTTCTATGACGAAGTACTACGCGTTAAATTTCCATACCATCAAATTAATAATTTGAGTTCCTGATAGAAAAAACGAAAGTTAAGATATAAGGTCTGGCCTTTATGGAAGTGACCAAGATTGGCAACTGGACATCTGAACAAGAACCATATACCAAAACCTGTGTGGCCATGCTGGAACCACCAGCAACACAAAAGATTGCTTCCTGATGATTTTGAAAATCACTCTAAAAAGAGAAACCAGAGGCGAAAAAATATAGGCAGATTGATAACTCCAAGGAAGTGTCAATGCATATACTGCTTCCGCCTGAGGATCCCTGGACCTGAATAGGCCCCCGGGAAGTTCCTTGTTTAGATGAAAAGCCATCAGATCTATTTCTGGAAGCCCTCACATCTGAACAATTTGAAAAAACACATCTGGGTAAAGAGACCATTCTCCCGGATGTAAAGCTTGATTGACAGAGATAATCCGCTTCCCAATTGTCTAAACCTGGGAAATGGACCGCAGAAATTAGACAAGAGCTGGATTTAGCCCAAGCAAGTATCCGAGATACTTCTTTCACAGCCTAAGGACTGAGAGTCCCACCCTGATGATTGACATACGCCACAGTTGTGACATTGTCTGTCTGAAAAACAATAAACGTCTCTTTCTTCAAAAAGAAGCCACAACTGAAGAACTCTGAGAAACGCACGGAGTTCCAAAATATCGAATGGTAATCTTGCCTCCTGAGATTTCCAAACCCCTTGTGCTGACAGAGATCCCCAGACAGCCTCCCAACCTAAAAGACTCGCGTCTGTAGTGATCATGGTCCAGGTTGATTGAACCGAAGAGACCCGTAGAACTATATGATGGTGATCTAACCACCAAGTCAAAGATAGTTGAATATTGGGATTCAAAGATATAAAAAGTGATATCCTAGAATCCCTGCACCATTTAATTCAGCATAAAAAACTGAAAAGGTTTCCTATGAAAATGAGCAAAGGGAATCGAATCCAATGCTGCAGTCATGAGACCTAAAAACTTCCATACATATAGTAACTGAAGGAAATAATGGAGACTGAGGGTTCCGACAAACGGAACCCAATAAAATTGTCACTTGTCTGTTAGATTGTGTCAATGTCTTTGTCTCTATCTGGAAACCTAAAAAAGGTGACCCTTGTCTGAGGAATCAAAGAGCTTTTGATAAAAAGATCCTCTAACCATGTCTTGAAGAAACAACAAAAGTTGAATCGTATGAGATTCCACAGAACGAAAAGACTGAGCCAGTACCACAAGACCGTCCAAATAAAGAAACACTGAGAACCTTGAAAAGATTCTTAGAACTGTCGCTAGACCAGAAGGAAAAGCAACAAAATGGTAATGCTTGTCAAAAAAAGAAAATCTCAGAAAATGAAAATAATCTTTATGAAAACAGAAAATGAAGATATGCATCTATTGTATCTATAGTAAGCAAATAATGCCCTCACTGACCAAAAGGCAGAATAGACCATATAAACACCAATCTAAAAGATGGTACACTTATGACAATTCAAAAAGATTTTCTATCTTTGGGACAATGAATAGTTTTTGAATAAAACCCCCAAACCCTGTTCCTAAAATGGAACTGGTATAAATACCCTAGAAAACTCCAGGTCTGAGCAGCGCCTTGAGCCCCAACAGGTGACCAGCCGCGCTTCACAAGTACCCAATACATACAGGTCTGAAACACACTTCAGGAAAGTGTGAGCCTTACTGGAATAGCTGGAATATGATAGAGAAAAAAAGACTTCTCATAGGCGGTTTTACCCTGAATCCTATTCTATACCCAAATCTAAGAACTTTGGACCGAATTGAACCAAACAATCTTTAAAAAGTCTTAACCTGCCCCTTACCAGCTAAGCTGGAATAAGAACCGCACCTACATGCAAATTTGGGGAGCTGACTTTGATATTTTAAATGGCTTAAATTGAATGAAGAAAACTTCCAATTAAAATCATGTTACTTGGGGAAGAAATAGGATTCCGTTCCTTAGTAAGAACAAAAAACTAATATAAGCTTAAGATTTAGTCTTAAAGCTCAATCTTGAAGCCCAGAGTAACAGTTGAAGAATTGAATCCAATTGTGAACCAAATAATTGAATACCTTGGAAAAAAAGAAATATGGAATTTAGAAATCAAATTAGCATTCCAAGATTGAAGTCACAAGGTTCTTCTAGCTAAAATAGCTAAAGACATAGATTAAACCTCATTTGCGAAAATATCAAAAAAATGACGACACAAATGAAATTATTAATATGTTGATCAACTTAACAATGCTAAACAAATCATAATCCGATACTTGTTGCACTAAAGTATCCAACCAGAAAGTTGAAGCAGTTGCAACATTAGCCAAATAAATTGCAGGTCTAAGAAAAGTACCTGAAAATAAATAATTTTCCTAAAATAAGATACAAGTTTCCCATCTGAAGGAAAAAAATAAATACTATTTGCTATAGGAATAGTAGTATGTTAAGCAAGAGTAGAGAGAGCCCCATTAACTTGGGGAATCTTTCCTCAAAACTTAAAACAAACTGCCGGCAAAGGATACAATTTAAGAACCTTAAAGAAGGAATAAAAGAAATTCCCGGCCTATAGAAACCACAGAAGGTTAAAAAGCAGAATTTAAATGTTAACTAGTCTTAATCAAAAGAACTAGTTACTTCAATATCCAAAATAATCAACACCTTTTCAACAAAGAACGAATGTACTCTATTAAAAATAAAAAAGTAGATTTGTTAGTGTCAATATCTGATGAAGAATATTCTGAATGAGAAAAATCACCATCAGAGAAGGATAATTCAGTATGTTGTTGGTCATTTTGAAACTTCATCAACTAAATGAGAAGTTTAAAAAAGACCTAAAAATGTTATTAGAAGGGGGGATGGCAGACAAAGCCTTAGAATAGAATCAGAAAAATATTCTTATAAATTCCTAAATATATCTTGTACATTAGATGTAAAAAGAATAGCAATCGATAAAGCATAAATACTAATGGACTCTGCATGTAAAAGTTTATCATAATAACTTATTACAAACCATAGCTAAAGATAAACATTCATAACATTAAAATAAATGAACTTAGCTTTGGTAGGACTGATATCAGTCATCAGGAATCCCTCAGTATTTTCTGATTCAGGAACAGTTTTTGGAATATCTTGCAATATGTAATAGAAAAAACAACATATAAAGCAAAATTATCAAATTCCTTAAATGACAGTTTCAGGAATGGGGAAAAAATGCAAAATGAAACAAGCTTCTAGAAAACCAGAAGCAACTGAAAAGTGAGACTGAAATAATGTGAAAAAACTGGCGCCAAGAATGACGCCCACACATTTTGGCGCCAAGAATGACGCCCATATTTTTTGGCGCCAAAAAAACGTCCGCAATACACATTTGTCAAAAAAATGACACAATTACGAAAAAAACTTCCGGCGCCAACTATGACGCCAGAAATGACGAAATTTTTGCGCCAAAAATGACGCAATAAATAGAAGCATTTTCTGCACCCGCGAGCCTAACAGCCCACAATTTTGTAAAAAAGTCAATTGAAGATTGAAGGTAAGAAAATGAAATTTATATGCATTTTCCCAAAATGAAACTGACAGTCTGAATAAAGGAATACTGAATATCCTGAATCATGGCAAATATAAGTTTAAACACATATATTTAGAACTTTACATATAAAGTGCCCACCATAGCTTTGAGTGTCATAAATAGAAATAAGACTTACTTACCCTAAGACACTCATCTACATATAGTAGATAGCCAAACCAGTACTGAAACGAGAATCAGTAGAGGTAATGGTATATAAGAGTAAATCGTCGATCTGAAAAGGGAGGTAGGAGAAAAAATCTCTACGACCGATAACAGAGAACCTATGAAATAGATCCCCTAGAGGAAGACCATTGTATTCAAATAGGCAATACTCTCTTCACATCCCTCTGACATTCACTGCACTCTGAGAGGAAAACCGGGCTTCAGCCTGCTGCGAAGCGCTTATCAACGAAGAATCTAGCACAAACTTACTTTACCACCTCCATGGGAGGCAAAGTTTGTAAAACTGAATTGTGGGTGTGATACAAAAAGAAAGGGCACCTCCTAGTGTAGCCAATATAGAACCGGGCAAATATATTCAGATGTAAATTTTATACTCACAAATTGTGAAGGCAAAGGTAATGCCAAGGTAAGCAGTCTGGGAACTCAGCAGTGTCCCAGTTGACTGTGCACCAAATGCCAGGGCAGCTCCTCTTAATGAATTTTTGTTGCAATCTGAAAAAGTGGAAGATATACAGAGGGCGACTCCTAGTGCAAATCAGTTAGCAATGAATTAACCCACTAACAGCTCCCTTTAGAAGGATACTCACACAGTGGAAAGCACACTATAGTGCTAATGCAGCCTGCTGGGTATATTACAGTGGCCCAGCGCACATACACACTCTGGCAATAAACTGTTCCAAGGTATTTTTCGATGATCAAATGAAAAAATAGGAGACTTCAGTAGATAAAAAGAGCTTTATATAAAAATGAATTGACAAATAAAATCAATCAGTAAAACACGCTACGCGTTTCTCAGAGCTAACCATTCTGTTTCATCAGGCAAGTGATACTGATCTCTAGCTAAAGTCTCCTATTTATGTAACCTAGAACCAATTAGGAAGTGAGTTACACCCAGTGCACACCCTTTCTTTTTTTCCTTACAGGTGCATTTGTAGTTACCTTTCTAATTAAGGACAGCATTGTTTCCTTAGAGCATAAGAAGTATCTATAATATACAATGATCTTATCCAAAACTTGCATGTACACAAAGTTATACAATATAGGAAAAACCAAAAAAATAAAAACAAGCATATAAATAAACATGATACAGCACATCAAACAACATTGTTTGCAAGCTACATAGTTTGTATATAAATACATACACTTTAGACAGGTATTTTCTAAGGAAATCAAAATCCATTACCACATTCCCGTTGTCATGTAAGATCATCTTGTAGCGCCATTTTTCCATGTCGTGGATACTATGTTTGTTATTTAAAACAGCTAACCAATACCATCATGCAATGTATCATGACTAATGACCGTACGTGATAATATGTTTATTTAGCAAACAGAACTTTTAACTCTATCTCGATCCCTACTTATGTTATCAAAAGTGTAGTCTTTTGATAACATAAGTAGGGATCGAGATAAAGTTAAAAGTTCTGTTGCTAAATAAACATTATCACGTACGGTCATTAGTCATGATACATTGCATGATGGTATTGGTTAGCTGTTTTAAATAACAAACATAGTATCCACGACATGGAAAAATGGCGCTACAAGATGATCTTGCATGACAACGGGAATGTGGTAATGGATTTTGATTTCCTTAGAAAATACCTGTCTAAAGTGTATGTATTTATATACAAACTATGTAGCTTGCAAACAATGTTGTTTGATGTGCTGTATCATGTTTATTTATATGCTTGTTTTTATTTTTTTGTTTTTTCCTACATTGTATAACTTTGTGTACATGCAAGTTTTGGATAAGATCATTGTATATTATAGATACTTCTTATGCTCTAAGGAAACAATGCTGTCCTTAATTAGAAAGGTAACCACAAATGCACCTGTAAGGAAAAAAAGAAAGGGTGTGCACTGGGTGTAACTCACTTCCTAATTGGTTCTAGGTTACATAAATAGGAGACTTTAGCTAGAGATCAGTATCACTTGCCTGATGAAACAGAGTGGTTAGCTCTGAGAAACGCGTAGCGTGTTTTACTGATTGATTTTATTTGTCAATTCATTTTTATATAAAGCTCTTTTTATCTACTGAAGTCTCCTATTTTTTCATTTGATCATCGAAAAATACCTTGGAACAGTTTATTGCCAGAGTGTGTATGTGCGCTGGGCCACTGTAATATACCCAGCAGGCTGCATTAGCACTATTGTGTGCTTTCCACTGTGTGAGTATCCTTCTAAAGGGAGCTGTTAGTGGGTTAATTCATTGCTAACTGATTTGCACTAGGAGTCGCCCTCTGTATATCTTCCACTTTTTGAATTGTGGGTGTAGTGAGGGGTGTATTTATAGGCATTTTAAGGTTTGGGAAACTTTGCCCCTCCTGGTAGGAATGTATATCCCATATGTCACTAGCTCATGGACTCTTGCTAATTACATGAAAGAAATATACTTTGATGTTACCTCCTCTGTGGAGGTGTTTCCTGTACCAGACCGTGCAATGGAGATTATTGCACGGGAATGGGAGATACCTGGGATTCCTTTTTCCCCGTCTCCAGTTTTTAACAAAATGTTTCCGGTGGCTGACTCCATTAAGGAGTCGTGGCAGACGGTGCTCAAGGTGGAAGGGTCAATTCCTACTCTAGCTAAGAGAACTACTATTCCTATTGAGGATAGTTGCTCTTTCAAGGTCCCAATGGACAAGAAGCTGGAGGCTTACTTAAAAAAAGATGTATATTCATTAAGGTCTCCAATGGCAACCTGCAGTGTGTATTGCTACCGTCACAAGTGCGGCAGCTTATTGGTTTGACGCATTGTCTGAGTCTCCTCTTCAAGCAGAGACTCCTTTTGGAGGAGATCCAGGATAGGATTAAGGCCCTTAAGATAACCACTTCCTTTATTACTGACTCTTCATTGCAGGTCATTAAATTGGGAGCCAAAATATCTTTTTTTGCGGTATTGGCGCGTAGAGCATTATGGCTGAAATCTTGGTCAGCGGATGTTTCATCTAAGTCTAAGCTTTTGACGATTCCTTACAAGGGTAAGACCTGGTTTGGCAGAAATTATTTCTGATTATCATGGGTGGTAAAGGGTCTTTTCTGCCACAAGATAAGAAGAATAGGCTGAAAGGATGTCAGTGTAATTTTTGTTCCTTTCGTAACTTCAGAGGTAAGTCTTCCCCCTCCTCTGCCAAGCAGGAACAGTCCAAACCTTCTTGGAAACCCAGTCAGTCTTGGAACAAGAGGAAGCAATCTAAGAAACACTCGGCTGAATTCAAATCAGCATGAAGTGTTTGCCCCCGATCCGGATCATGGGGGACAGGCTTTCTCAGTTCTCTCAAGCATGGATACGAGATGTCCCAGATCTTTGGGCCGTGGACATAGTATCCCAGGGTTACAAATTAGAATAAAAGACCATTCCTCCCAGGGGCAGGTTCCACCTTTCAAGATTATCTGCAGACCAAATAAAAAGAGAGGCGTTCTTGAAATGTGTACGGGATCTTTCCTACCTGGGAGTGATAGTTCCAGTTCAGGAGCAAGGTCTGGGGTTCTAATCCAATCTGTTCGTGGTTCCCAAAAAAGAGGGAACTTTCCGACCGATTCTAGACCTAAAGTGTCTAAACAAGTTTCTCAGAGTACCGTCCTTCAAGATGGAGACTATCTGTTCCATCCATCCTTTAGTACAAGAGGGTCAGTTCATGACGTCCATAGACCTGAAGGATGCGTACCTTCATGTTTCCATTCACATGGATCATCACAAATTTCTGAGGTTTGCCTTTCTGGACACTCGCTTTCAGTTTGTGGCCCTTCTATTCTGCCTTGCCACAGCTACCAGAATTTTCTCAAAGATGGGCTGAGGAGCAGTCTTGGGCTCGTGGAAGGCGCAGGGACTTTGGTCTCAGGAGGAATCTGCTCTCCCCATAAACATATTGTAGTTGAGAGCGATCTTCAATGCCTTGATGGCTTGGCCTCAGCTAGCCTTTGCCTGGTTTATTAGGTTCCAGTCAGACAACATAACCTTAGTGGCTTATATCAACCACCAGGTAGGGACTCGGAGTTCCTTAGCCATGAAGGAGGTGGCTCAGATCATTCAGTGGTGGAAGCTCACAATTGTTGTCTATCTGCCATCGACATTCCAGGAGTGGACAACTGGGAAGCGGATTTCCTGAGCAGACAGACTTTTTATCCCGGGGAGTGGGAACTCCATCCGGAGGGTACTCCAGGTTAACCATCAAATGGGGGCTACCGGAGTTGGATCTGATGGCGTCTTGACAGAACGCCAAGCTTCCAAAGTATGGTTCAAGGTCAAGGGATCCTCAGGCCTTCCTGATAGATGCTCTGGTAGTTCCTTGGAACTTCAGGTTGGCATACCTGTTTTCTCTGTTTTCTTCCTTCCACGAGTCATTGCTCGTATCAAGCAGGAGAGAGCGTCAGTGATTCTAATAGCTCCCGCTTGGCCTCGCAGGATCTGGTATGCAGACCTAGTGGAAATGTTGTCTCTTCCACCTTGGAGACTTTCTCTAAAGAAGGACCTTCTACTTCAGGGTCCCTTCACCCAAATCTCGTTTCTCTGAAGCTGACTGCTTGGAGATTAAACACTTAGTTCTGTCTAAGCGTTGGTCATTGAGACCATGATTCGGGCTCTTAAGCCTGTTACTAGAAAGATTTACCATAAGATATTGCGTAAATATCTTTATTGGTGTGAATCCAAGGACTACTCTTGGAGTAGGGTCAGGATTCCAAGGAGTTTGTCCTTTCTCCAGGAAGGTCTGGAGAAGGGTTTGTCTGTCTACTCTGAAGGGTCACATTTCTGTTCTATCTATTTTGCTGCACAAGCGTCTGGCGGACGTGCCAAATGTGCAATTTTTTTGGGCAGGCCTTGGTCATAAACAGGCCTGTGTTTTAAGTCTGTTGCTCCGCCTTGGAGCCTTAACCTTGTTCTTAAAGTTTTGCAGCAGGCTCAGTTTGAGCCACTGCGTTCCATAGATTAATATTAAGTTGTTATCTTAGAAGGTTTTGTTTCTTACTGCTATCACTTCTGCTCGGAGAGTCTCGAACTCTCAGCTTTGCAGTGCGATTCGCCTTCTCTAATTTTTCATGCAGATAAGGCAGTTCTTCGTACTAAGTTTGGCTTCCTTCCTAAGGTTGTTTTGGATTGAATTATTAATCAGCAAATTGTTGTTCCTTCTCTCTGTCCTAATCCTTCTTCTCATAAGGAATGTTTGTTGCACAACCTGGATGTTGTGCGTGCTCTTAAATTCAATTTGCAGGCGACCAAGGATTTTTTCCAGTCTTCTTCATTGTTTGTTTGTTTGTTTTTCAGGGAAACGTAAAGGTCAGAAAGCTACTGCTACTTCTCATTCTCTTTGGTTGAGAAGTATAATTCGTTTGGTGAATGAGACTGCTGAATAGCAGCCTCCTGAGAGAATTGCAGCTCATTCCACTAGGGCTGTCTCTTCTTCTTGGGCTTTCAAAAATGAAGCTTCTGTGGAACAGATTTGCAAGGCTGCAACTTGGTCTTCTCTGCATACTTTTTCAAAATTTTATAAATTTGATACTTTTGCCTCGGCTGAGGCTCCTTTTGAGAGAGAGGTTCTTCAAGCGGTGGTGCCTTCTGTTTAGGTCTACCTGTCTTGTCCCCCCCTAGTCCTCCATGTCCTTTAGCTTGGGTATTGGTTCCCAACAGTAATTGAGGACGTTGTGGGCTCACCATATCTTGGGAAACAAAATGTATGCTTACCTGATAATGTTTCCGGATATGGTGAGTCCACGGCCCCGCCCCTATTTTAAGACACTTTTTTTTTTTTTAAACTGAACCTCTACACCTTGTTACTCTTTTTCTCCATTTCTCTTTGGTCGAATGACTGTGGATTGTGGGAAGGGGAGTGATACTTAACTGCTTGGCTGTGGTGCTCTTTGCCTCCTCCTGCTGGCCAGGAGTGATATTCCTAACTGTAATTGAGGACGCCGTGGACTCGCCATATCCGGAAAAAAAAGAAATTGATCAGAGCCAGAGAGTGCTATTTCATGTGTGCCATATAGATAACATTGTGCTCACTCCCGTGCACTACAGCCAGTTCATGTGTGAGATATAGATAACACTGTGCTCACTCCTTTTGGGGTTATGCACTAGTTGGCTAAATTCAAGTTTGTTAAAAGCACTGAGATAAGGGTGCTTTCTGCAGGGAACTTTGATTGAAGGTAATCATGGAGGTAAAAAGTATATTAATATGTTTTGGTTATGCAAACAATAACAATTTTCAAGTAGATTGTCCATTTAAGACTTGACTGATATGATGTTCTATTGCAAGTGTTCTCTGTCCCTTTAAGTGCTTCTTTTTAATTGAGATGTTTTTGCATGGGAGAATTTTTTTTTTGGTTGAACTTCCTAGCTAATTGTATAACAGCAGAGCCAGCAAGATGATTCAGCAGTCAGACACAACCTTAACTCCTAGATGCCGTTAGGACGTTCCATGGCGTCCTAAAATCAGTGGTCTGTAAAGCTGTTAAGAATGCATTGAATGTCCTAGACCCTCCTGCTTTTAGGCAATCTAAAATGCAACTGGGTGGGGGGGGGCTAGCCTAGCATCGTAGGCAGTCCCCCATCATCCAATCCCAGCATTGAAATAACGTGTGTGCATCGACGATTGCAGGGTTCAGTTTTTTCCCTCAAAGGTTTGCATCAGAACTTTGTTCCGATCTTCAACACTTGCCTGAAGGGGCTAAGGAACTTTACAGATATGTAGAATAAGACAAAATTCTAGAAGCTGTGACTCATGGGATATGGTAAATCGAGGACACTGTCCGTATTTAGGGATGAACAAGTAGAGATTTCTTTGATAAAATAATTGACAGGGGGAAAAAAATGTGGGTTTGCTGTTCCACCATATTAAGAAGTGATCTGTTCATTGTTAATTGGTCACTTAACCCCTTCACCCAAAAAGATGTACTTTGGCTATTGTACTGCACAATGTGTATATATACGTCTGAGCTTCCAGAAGCTCTAGCAGTCTTGGCTGTTAAGTTACAGCCGAAAACTGGAGTTCCTGAGCCCCAGGCATCTGCCCGCATATGGAACCGGAGTGCGATCTGTGCTCTGGTTCCATATGACGGCAGATGCCTGATTGTTACACACAGTGACACTGTCTGTGACACTTTTGTGTAACGATCATCTGCTGGTGCCGGCGGGAGGTGTGGGACTACACAAATAAAATAAATTATTAAAAAAAAGATTTATAACGTGTTTTGAAGGTACTGGCAGACAACAATAGTTGATGGGGGAGGGTTAAAGTGCTGTTTGAGAGGGGACAGGATGTTGGAGGGTAAGGGGGATCTTACACAGCAGTAAATATAATAATAAAAAAAATGCCTTCAATTTTCATATTGGCAGACTGTTTGCCAGTACCTAAGATGGGGATTACAAGTGGGGGCTGAGGAAGGGAAGAGAGCTGTTTGGGAGGGATCAGGGGGTGCTAAGTGTCAGGTGGGAGGTTAATCTCTACACTAAAGCTAAAATTAACCTTACAAACTTCGTCCATTAGGGGCAAGGCCTTGGTCAGATTCTTAACCACCCTGTCAACTCAGTCGGAGTCAAGCATGTAAGCCTCTGGAGTGGTGCACGAATGCCCATCAGTCTGTATCTCATAAGGCATCCAGAAGGTCTCTGGTTACGTTGTTGGGCTGGGCAGTTTGGAGGATCGTCCTGAGTCTGATAGATATAATGAGAGAGTTGAACCCGATCTGGTGACTTTTTCTGTATCAGAAGGATTGAGCCCGGTCAATCTGGGACCCATGGGTGCTGGATATTATCCATCAAGGCTACAAGTTCTGTTTTAAATCCTGTCCTCCAAGGGAACATTTTGTTCCATCAAGGGTTCAGAGGATTCTGTCCGAAGGGAGGCTCTCTTTCATTGTGTGGATGACCTCCTTGACATGAGAGCTATAGTCTCTGTTCCGAAGTCTGAGAAGGGAAAGGGTTTTTACTCTATCCTCTATGTAGTTCCAGAGGAGGATTCCGTCCTATTCTGCAATTGAAGGATTTAAACAGATCTGTTCAAGTTCCGATCTTTAAAGCGGAATCGTTAAAATATTTTCTTCTACTAGCTAAGGAAAGATAATCTATGTCTACCATTGTCTTAAGGAATGCATTGCTTCACATCCATAACCCTAACCCTAATGATAATAATGCATAGGGATTATTTTTGTTTCTGGCGTTTTGCCATTCTAAATTGACATTACCAGTTCCTATCGCTGCCAGTAGCTTTAGCTACAGCCCCTCGAGTCCTTACCAAGGAGCTGGGAGCTCTCTTGGCTGGGGTTCGTCTACAGCACTGGTTTTTAAACCTGTCCTCAGGCCTCCCCAATGGTCCAGGTTTTCAGGATGACCTTGGATGAGAGCCGGTAAAATAGCCATGTTTACTAATCAGCTGATTATTTCACCTGTGCTCCAGTTCAGATAACCTCAAAATGTGGCCTGTTAGGGAGGCCTGAGGACAGGTTAGAAAACCGGTGGTCTACAGGGATTGCAGTAGCCTGTTACCTGGAGGATATTCTGGTTTAGGCTCCATCCCTGCGGGTAGCTCAGGACCCTTTGGCACATGGTAGGAGGATTAACCTGGAGAGGAGTTCCCTAGTTCCATCTATGAGGGTTTGCTTTCAGGAGCGGTTATAGACTTGGTCAACATGAGTCTCTATCTCTCTGGTCAACACAGGGATGTCCTTCAGGGGGTATGTTCCCAGCTTCTTTCTCATCTTCATTCATCCGTGGTGCAATGCATGATGGAGGTGGTAGATTGAATGATGGCAACATCTGCTGTACCATTTGCTTGGTTTCATCTGTGTCCTCTTCAGTTGTGCATGCTTTGACAGTGGAATATGGATTATTCTGACCTGTTGCAGAATGTTTTTCTGGATGCTCAGATGAGGGAGAGTCTTCATTGATGGATATCCCCCTTGCCGGTCCATTTAGGACTTAGTTTTCACTGTCCTTTCTGGGTTGTAAATCTCAGTGGACGCGAGCCCGTCTTGGTTGCTTCTTGTGGTTCTCTTGAAGCCCAAGGCTCTTGGGACTAAATGAAAGTGTCTCTCCCTATCAATGTTCTGACGTTAAAGTGACACTAAACCCACATTTTTTTTTTTTTCTTTAATGATTCAGATAGAGCATGCAATTTTTTTTTTTTTTTTTTTTTTTATAAACTTTATTTATTGAAGCTTTCCAAGAACAGACATGTACATACAATCTTATTTAACCATAACTAGTAATGATCAGTGTTCAGAGAATAATGAATAGCGTTCTCAGGCTTCGGTTTGTGTAACAGTCAATGTATTCTCCCATGGAGCAAGAATAATATGCAATATATAGTCAGTCTGTTTCTCTTCAGCTGTTTTCAGAACATAAAAATATAACTGTAAATGGATAACAAAGAAGGCCTCTTACAGTTCTGAATGAGAACAGTAATAATATCAATAATACAGAAAAAGAGAAAACGCAACAGTACTTAGAAGGGCAGTCTCAACATGTAAATAATGGGAATGTCTAGAATTCTTGTCAGTATCTGTGGACCATTGTTCTATAAGCTGTAGATTGTGTTTCTGAGTGGATAAATGATTTGTTTATGTGTTTCTCTAGGGAGGGACAAAATGAACACTTTATTTATAAACTTAGAGCATGCAATTTTAAGCAACTTTCTAATTTACTCTTCTCAATTTTCTTGCCATCTTTATTTGAAAAGGCAGAAATGTAAGCTTAAGAGCCGGCCCATTTTCGGTTCAGCACCCTGGGTAGCTCTTGCTGATTGGAGGCTACATTTAGCCACCAATCGGCATGCGCTACCCAGGTGCTTTACCAAAAATGGTCTGACTCTTAAAGGGACAGAATACACTCATTTTCATATAACTGCATGTAATAGACACTACTATACAGAATATGTACAGATACTGATATAAATATACAGTGTACACTAATTGTCATATAACTGCATGTAATAAACACTACTATACAGAATATGTACAGATACTGATATAAATATACAGTATACACTAATTGTCATATAACTGCATGTAATAAACACTACTATACAGAATATGTACATTTAGTGATATAAATATACAGTATACACTAATTGTCATATAACTGCATGTAATAGACACTACTATACAGAATATGTACAGATACTGATATAAATATACAGTATACACTAATTGTCATATAACTGCATGTAATAGACACTACTATACAGAATATGTACAGATACTGATATAAATATACAGTATACACTAATTGTCATATAACTGCATGTAATAGACACTACTATACAGAATATGTACAGATACTGATATAAATATACAGTATACACTAATTGTCATATAACTGCATGTAATAGACACTACTATACAGAATATGTACAGATACTGATATAAATATACAGTATACACTAATTGTCATATAACTGCATGTAATAGACACTACTATACAGAATATGTACAGATACTGATATAAATATACAGTATACACTAATTACATATAACTGCATGTAATAGACACTACTATACAGAATATGTACAGATACTGATATAAATATACTGTATACACAAATTGTCATATAACTGCATGTAATAGACACTACTATACAGAATATGTACAGTACTGATATAAATATACATTATACACTAATTGTCATATAACTGCATGTAATAGACACTACTATACAGAATATGTACAGATACTGATATAAATATACTGTATACACAAATTGTCATATAACTGCATGTAATAGACACTACTATACAGAATATGTACAGTACTGATATAAATATACATTATACACTAATTGTCATATAGCTGCATGTAATAGACACTACTATACAGAATATGTACAGATACGGATATAAATATACAATATACACTAATTGTCATATAACTGCATGTAATAGACACTACTATACAGAATATGTACAGTACTGATATAAATATACAGTTTACACTAATTGTCATATAACTGCATGTAATAGACACTACTATACAGAATATGTACAGATACGGATATAAATATACAATATACACTAATTGTCATATAACTGCATGTAATAGACACTACTATACAGAATATGTACAGATACTGATATAAATATACAGTATACACTAATTGTCGTATAACTGCATGTAATAGACACTACTATACAGAATATGTACAGACACTGATATAAATATACAGTATACACTAATTGTCATATAACTGCATGTAACAGACACTACTATACAGAATATGTACAGATACTGATATAAATATACAGTATACACTAATTATCATATAACTGCATGTAACAGACACTACTATACAGAATATGTACAGATACTGATATAAATATACAGTATACACTAATTGTCATATAACTGCATGTAATAGACACTACTTGTAATGTCCTTACATAGCAAACATTAACTCTTATATATGAATGATGCACTTGCAACTTCTAAATGTAAACTGGCACTTTATTTACTGCATGACATAGCAAGGTGCTCCTGTAGATTTGCACACAGTAATATGGATAGATACACATATATAGTCCTTTATAATGAATGGCTGCTGCACTCCTTATATTAGCAGTCCTGTACACTGTGTATGCAGCACTATAGTAATCCAGGGTAACTGATAACTGTATAACTGTTAACTGTATAACTGCAAGATAACTTATAATGTGTAACTGACAGTTCTTACTCTTCCTGCCTGGCTGATGCTGTATCCTCTGCAGTGATCTGTAGCTGACATTACATTTATTAGTATCAGCAATTGTCAGAGCTCAAGTTCAATCCTTGTACTTTTATAACTGCATCACAAACTGTCACAAGATGGCTTCTCTGAACTGTACTGATTCTAAGCACAGCCCACTTGATGACATCATCTTTGTATGGAAGCCTCAATGTGCCCTTTTGACCAAACCAGGAAATAAGCACAACACTACATCTCCTTTCCTACTTATTTTTTTTATTTATTTTTTTAAACTTAACTGCACAACAACAATCATAAGATAAATCAGTCTTCTCCAGCATCCTCTTGTATTGTGGACGTGAAAGCAGCTTCTTGTTTCTTACGTTGACGAAAGTTTCTCTGATATGTTGCATGTTGTCTCCGGCGAGTGTCTCTGAGATTAACTTCAGGAGACCAACGAACAACAGGTGTTCGTTGCCTGGGAGTACGAGCATGACTATTGTGGTCCTGGATAGAATTTCCTGACTCATCATTACAAGGTTCTTCTACTGAGGCTGGTATTTCTGAGTCATCTTCTGTAGTTGAGTCAGAGCCTGTGTTTGGATCATGCCAAACACCACCTCAGATATCAAAGTCATTGTCTGATTGCATTTTTATGTGATGGTCCTCACCAGCCTGTTCTCTCCTCTCTAGCTGTGGTCGTAGTTGGTTCACATGGCGGCGACACACACCTGATGGAGTGGTTATAACATACATCTTTGGGCCCTCAACCTGGGCAACAACACCTGGTGCCCATTTTTCCTCTGTATGGTACACCTTATACCAAACCAAGTCTCCTTCTGTATAGGTCCGTGAAGGTTTTCCCACTCTCATTTTATCTTGCATGATGCGGACTGTTTCTGCTACATCTGGTGTGATTAAATCCAGCTTTGTACGGATCTTTCTGCCAAACAATAGTTGAGCTGGGGCAACTCCCGTGGTGGGGTGTTGAGTAACCCTATATTGTTGCAAAAATTGTAAAATGTTTTTAGTATTAACCTGCTTCTCTGCTTTTAGCGCTTTCAGTGCCCTTTTAAAGGTTTGGACAAATCTCTCTGCTTGCCCGTTGGTGGCTGGGTGATATGGTGCCGTCCGATGATGGTGAATTCCATTCGTATGTAAAAAATTCTGGAAGTCTTGTGACACAAACTGAGGACCATTGTCTGTGACCAGTTTTCTTGGCAACCCAAATACTGAAAACAGTCTTTCTTCTGTTAAGTGTGATCAGTCCACGGGTCATCATTACTTCTGGGATATTAACTGCTCCCCTACAGGAAGTGCAAGAGGATTCACCCAGCAGAGCTGCTATATAGCTCCTCCCCTCTACGTCACCCCCAGTCATTCTCTTGCACCCAACGACTAGATAGGATGTGTGAGAGGACTATGGTGATATATTTAGTTTTTATATCTTCAATCAAAAGTTTGTTATTTTATAATAGCACCGGAGTGTGTTATTCCTTCTCTGGTAGAATTTGAAGAAGAATCTACCTGAGTTTTTTCTATGATTTTAGCCGGAGTAGTTAAGATCATATTGCTGTTTCTCGGCCATCTGAGGAGAGGTAAACTTCAGATCAGGGGACAGCAGGCAGATTAATCTGCAAAGAGGTATGTAGCAGTTTATTATTTTCTGACATGGAATTGATGAGAAAATCCTGCCATACCGATATAATGTAAACTCAGCCTTGAATGCAGTAGATGTAGCTGATATCAGGCTGTCATGTATGTATATTTTACACTTCAGTTTTCTGGGGAATGGTACTTCCTGGTTTTTAGACTGTATACATAGACTTAACCTAATTTGCAGGGACTTGCAATAGGTTTTAAATGACAATTAATTCTTGAGGTAAAACGTTTTTTTGCTGGCATGTAAAAACGTTTTTTTCTCTGAGGTACTGGGTGAAAAAATGTTTTGGGCACTATTTTTCCACTTGGCAATAGTTTTGATTTAAATTAGAGCAGTTCACTGATCCCTCTCACTGTTATGTGTGTGGGGGAGGGGCCGTTTTTGGCACTTTTACTATGCATCAAAAAAACTCAGTCAGAGGTTCATTTTCTTCCTGCATGATCCGGTTCATCTCTACAGAGTTCAGGGATCTTCAAAGCCTTTTTTGAGGGAAGTAATCATTACAGCAGAGCTGTGCTGATTTATTGACTGTGATAAAAAAAAAAAAAAAAAAACGTTTATTTGTGTATTTTTTTCTGCTGCCTGGGTTAGTTATCATTGCTGAGGGGAACAATCCTTTGCTAAAACTGTATATTCTGACAAAGATTGATGCTATAACTTAATTATTTTAACTGTTATAATTTTTTTCTGTGCTTCTTAAAGGCACAGTTCGTTTTCATATTATTTGTAAATTACTTTGAAAAGTATTTCCAAGTTGCTGTTTATTTGCTAGTGTGTTAAACATGTCTGATTCAGAGGAATATCTCTGTGCTATATGTGTTAATGCCAAAGTGGAGCCCAATAGAAATTTATGTACTAAATGTATTGATGCTACTTTAAAAAACAGTCAATCTGTACAAATTGAACATATTTCACCAAACAACGAGGGGAGAGTTATGCCGACTAACTCGCCTCACGTGTCAGTACCTGCATCTCCCGCTCAGGAGGTGCGTGATATTGTAGCGCCGAGTACATCTGGGCGGCCATTACAAATCACATTACAAGATATGGCTACTGTTATGACTGAAGTTTTGGCTAAACTACCAGAACTAAGAGGTAAACGTGATCACTCTGGGGTGAGAACAGAGTGCGCTGATAATGCAAGGGCCATGTCTGATACTGCGTCACAGTTTGCAGAACGTGAAGACGGAGAGCTTCATTCTGTGGGTGACGGTTCTGATCCAAATAAACTGGACTCAGACATTTCAAATTTTAAATTTAAGCTTGAGAACCTCCGTGTGTTATTAGGGGAGGTATTAGCGGCTCTGAATGATTGTAACACAGTTGCAATCCCAGAGAAAATGTGTAGGTTGGATAAATATTTTGCGGTACCGACGAGTACTGACGTTTTTTCCTATACCTAAGAGACTTACTGACATTGTTACTAAGGAGTGGGATAGACCCGGTGTGCCTTTCTCACCCCCTCCTATATTCAGAAAGATGTTTCCAATAGACGCCGCCACACGGGACTTATGGCAAATGGTCCCTAAGGTGGAGGGAGCAGTTTCTACTTTAGCTAAGCGTACCACTATCCCAGTGGAGGATAGCTGTGCTTTTTCAGATCCAATGGATAAAAAATTAGAGGGTTACCTTAAGAAAATGTTTGTTCAACAAGGGTTTATATTGCAACCTCTTGCATGTATTGCGCCTGTCACGGCTGCAGCAGCATTTTGGTTTGAGTCTCTGGAAGAGACACTTCAATCATCCACACTAGATGACATCACACACAAACTTAAATTCCTTAAGTTAGCTAATTCATTTATTTCAGATGCCGTAGTACATTTAACTAAACTTGCGGCTAAAAATTCAGGATTCGCCATTCAGGCACGCAGAGCTCTGTGGCTGAAATCCTGGTCAGCTGATGTTACGTCTAAATCTAAATTGCTTAATATTCCTTTCAAAGGGCAGACCTTATTCGGGCCCGGCTTGAAAGAGATTATTGCTGACATTACAGGAGGTAAAGGTCATGCCCTGCCTCAGGACAAGGCCAAAGCCAAGGCTAGACAGTCCAATTTTCGTTCCTTTCGTAATTTCAAAGCAGGAGCAGCATCAACTTCCTCTGCACCAAAACAGGAAGAAGCTGTTGCTCGCTACAGACAAGGCTGGAAACCTAACCAGTCCTGGAACAGGGGCAAACAGGCCAGAAAACCTGCTGCTGCCCCTAAGACAGCATGAATTGAGGGCCCCCGATCCGGGACCGGATCTAGTGGGGGGCAGACTTTCCCTCTTCGCCCAGGCTTGGGCAAGAGATGTTCAGGATCCCTGGGCGTTAGAGATCATATCTCAGGGATACCTTCTGGACTTCAAATCCTCTCCCCCAAGAGGGAGATTTCATCTGTCAAGGTTGTCAACAAACCTAACAAAGAAGGAAGCGTTTCTACGCTGCGTACAAGATCTTTTATTAATGGGAGTGATCCATCCAGTTCCGCGGTTGGAACAAGGACAAGGGTTTTACTCAAATCTGTTTGTAGTTCCCAAGAAAGAGGGAACCTTCAGGCCAATCTTGGATTTAAAGATCCTAAACAAATTCCTAAGAGTTCCATCGTTCAAGATGGAAACTATTCGAACAATTTTGCCCATGATCCAAGAGGGTCAGTACATGACCACAGTGGATTTAAAGGATGCTTACCTTCACATACCGATTCACAGAAGTCATTACCGGTATCTAAGGTTTGCCTTTTTAGACAGGCATTACCAGTTTGTAGTTCTTCCATTCGGACTGGCTACGGCTCCAAGAATCTTCACAAGGATTCTGGGCACTCTTCTGGCGGTACTAAGACCGCGAGGAATTTCAGTAGCTCCGTACTTAGACGACATACTGATACAAGCTTCAAGCTTTCAAACTGCCAAATCTCATACAGAGATAGTACTGGCATTTCTAAGGTCGCATGGATGGAAAGTGAACGAAGAGAAAAGTTCTCTCTTTCCACTCACAAGAGTTCCCTTCCTGGGGACTCTGATAGATTCTGTAGAAATGAAGATTTACCTGACAGAGGACAGGTTAACAAAACTTCAAAATGCATGCCGTGCCCTTCATTCCATTCAACACCCGTCAGTAGCTCAATGCATGGACAGAAATTCTCTTCTCTGGTGGCTTTATCGGCCACATCTGTCCAGGGGAATGCCATTCAGCAGGCCAGACTGGTCAATTGTAACAACAGACGCCAGCCTACTAGGTTGGGGCGCTGTCTGGAATTCTCTGAAGGCTCAGGGACTATGGAATCAGGAGGAGAGTCTCCTTCCAATAAACATTCTGGAATTGAGAGCAGTCCTCAATGCTCTTCTGGCTTGGCCCCAGTTAACAACTCGGGGGTTCATCAGGTTCCAGTCGGACAACATCACGACTGTAGCTTATATCAACCATCAGGGAGGGACAAGAAGCTCCCTAGCAATGATGGAAGTATCGAAGATAATTCGCTGGCCAGAGTCTCACTCTTGCCACCTGTCTGCAATCCACATCCCGGGAGTGGAGAACTGGGAGGCGGATTTCTTAAGTCGTCAGACTTTTCATCCGGGGGAGTGGGAACTTCATCCAGAGGTCTTTGCCCAAATACTTCGACGTTGGGGCAAACCAGAGATAGATCTCATGGCGTCTCGACAGAACGCCAAGCTTCCGCGCTACGGGTCCAGATCCAGGGATCCGGGAGCGGTCCTGATAGATGCCTTGACAGCACCATGGACCTTCAGGATGGCTTATGTGTTTCCACCTTTCCCGATGCTTCCTCGATTGATTGCCAGAATCAAACAGGAGAAAGCATCAGTGATTCTAATAGCGCCTGCATGGCCACGCAGGACTTGGTATGCAGATCTGGTGGACATGTCATTCTGTCCACCTTGGTCGTTACCTCTGAAACAGGACCTTCTGATTCAGGGTCCTTTCAAACATCAAAATCTAACTTCTCTGAAGCTGACTGCTTGGAAATTGAACGCTTGATCTTATCAAAGCGTGGTTTTTCTGAGTCAGTTATTGATACCTTAATACAGGCTAGGAAGCATGTTACCAGAAAGATTTACCATAAAATATGGCGTAAATACCTATATTGGTGCGAATCCAAAGGTTACTCTTGGAGTAAGGTTAGGATTCCTAGGATATTGTCTTTTCTACAAGAAGGTTTAGAAAAGGGGTTATCCGCTAGTTCCTTAAAGGGACAGATCTCAGCTCTGTCCATTCTGTTACACAAGCGTCTGTCAGAAGTTCCAGACGTTCAGGCTTTTTGTCAGGCTTTGGCCAGGATTAAACCTGTGTTTAAAGCTGTGGCTCCACCATGGAGTTTAAACCTTGTTCTTAACGTTTTACAGGGCGTTCCGTTTGAACCCCTTCATTCCATTGATATAAAGTTGTTATCTTGGAAAGTTCTATTTTTAATGGCTATTTCCTCGGCTCGAAGAGTCTCTGAGTTATCAGCCTTACATTGTGATTCTCCTTATTTGATTTTTCACTCGGATAAGGTAGTTCTGCGTACTAAACCTGGGTTCTTACCTAAGGTAGTCACTAACAGGAATATCAATCAGGAGATTGTTGTTCCATCCTTGTGCCCAAATCCTTCTTCGAGGAAGGAACGTCTTTTGCACAATCTGGATGTAGTTCGTGCCCTTAAATTTTATTTACAGGCAACTAAAGATTTTCGACAAACGTCTTCCCTGTTTGTCGTTTACTCTGGTCAGAGGAGAGGTCAAAAAGCTTCTGCTACCTCTCTCTCTTTTTGGCTTCGTAGCATAATTCGTTTAGCTTATGAGACTGCTGGACAGCAGCCTCCTGAAAGAATTACAGCTCATTCCACTAGAGCTGTGGCTTCCACTTGGGCCTTTAAGAATGAGGCCTCTGTTGAACAGATTTGCAAGGCTGCAACTTGGTCTTCGCTTCATACTTTTTCCAAATTTTACAAATTTGACACTTTTGCTTCTTCGGAGGCTATTTTTGGGAGAAAGGTTCTTCAGGCAGTGGTTCCTTCTGTATAAAGAGCCTGCCTATCCCTCCCGTCATCCGTGTACTTTTGCTTTGGTATTGGTATCCCACAAGTAATGATGACCCGTGGACTGATCACACTTAACAGAAGAAAACATAATTTATGCTTACCTGATAAATTCCTTTCTTCTGTAGTGTGATCAGTCCACGGCCCGCCCTGTTTTTTAAGGCAGGTAAATATTTTTTAAATTATACTCCAGTCACCACTACACCCTTGGCTTCTCCTTTCTCGTTAGTCCTTGGTCGAATGACTGGAGGTGACGTAGAGGGGAGGAGCTATATAGCAGCTCTGCTGGGTGAATCCTCTTGCACTTCCTGTAGGGGAGCAGTTAATATCCCAGAAGTAATGATGACCCGTGGACTGATCACACTACAGAAGAAAGGAATTTATCAGGTAAGCATAAATTATGTTTTCTAATGCTGATATGACTTCAGTAGTTGTAGTCCTTGTCATTGGAATTACTTCTGGCCACTTAGAGTGTGCATCAATTATGATTAAGTATGAGATTCCATCAATAGGACCGGCAAAGTCCAAATGTAGTCTCTCCCAAGGAGTAGTAGGCCAGTCCCATGGTTGTACAGCTCCTCGTGGAAGCTGTCCTTGAGCTTGAACACACCCTTTGCATGCCATAACATAGTTCTCAATGTCCTTATCAATGGCCGGCCACCAAACATGACCCCTAGCCTTCTGTTTCATTCTGACAATGCCTGGGTGTCCTTCATGAAGGAGTTTTAACGTAGCTTGCCGTAGCCCATTAGGAACCAGAACTCTCTCACCCCATAAAATACATCCATTTCTGAGTGTGAGTTCTTTCGCTCGTAGTATGTATGCTCGCTGCACATCACAGCCAGTTCTTGGCCAGCCATCTCTCAAATACTTTGCCAGAAGTTGTAATTCAGTATCACAAGCTGTCTCCTTTGCAATTTGTTTGGCATGTACTATGCCCGTAAAACACACACTTGGAAGGCTTTCTTGAACAACTGGTAAGGAATTCATTAGTGGAAGCCTGGACATGGCATCAGCATTGCCATGGTAATCATGGGCCCGGTATTTGATGCAGTAATGATATGCTCCCAAAGTTAGAGCATACCTTTGCAATCTAGCCGCTGTAGTGGTTGAAATTCCTTTCCTTGGATTAAAGATGGTCAGCAGTGGCTTATGGTCAGTTAAAAGAGTAAATTGTCTACCATAAATATAGTTATGGAACTTCTTAACAGCCCATACAATGGCCAATGCTTCCTTGTCTAATTGGGAATAGTTCTTCTCTGCCGTCGTTAGAGAACGGGAAGCAAAGGCTACCGGTCGGTCTGTCCCATCTGGCATTGTGTGTGACAATACAGCCCCTAAACCATAAGGCGAAGCATCACATGCTATCATGAGTGGTTTCTGAAGATCATAGTGCATTAACATGCGGGAACACAGGAGTAGGTTCTTGGATTCCTGGAAGGCTTTATTGCATTCACTGCTCCACAACCAGGATCGATTTGTCTCAAGAAGCTGATGTAGTGGGTGTAACGTATGGGCTATCTGGGGAAGAAAACGGTGGTAATAGTTAAGGAGACCAAGGTATGATCGTAGTTGTGATGCATTCTGTGGTATAGGAGCTTCTTGCAAGGCCTTGACTTTGTCATCAGCAGTGTGTAGACCATGACAATCTATAACATGGCCACAAAATTCTAATTTGTCACGCATGAAAGCACACTTCTCCAAGTTGACCTTCAACCCGTAGGTCATTAGCCGCTGCAGTACCCTCTCTACATTGTGTAGATGTTCTTCCTCCGTCCTGCCCGTGATTAACATGTCATCTAAAAGGCATTGGACATAGGGTAGTCCATTTAACAGTTCTTCCATGGTGCGTTGCCAGATGGCTGGTGCAGGAGCAATGCCAAAGACCATACGATTTTATTGAAATAAACCACGGTGAGTATTGATGGTGAGTAACCTGCGGGAATCTGGATGTACTTCAAGTTGAAGGTAAGCATTTTTTAAATCAATCTTTGTGAAATGTTGTCCCTCAGCTAAGTTAGCAAAAATCTCTTCTGTTCTGGGTAATGGATACTTATCCACTGCTAACTGTTCATTCAACACCATCCTAAAGTCTCCACATATTCGGATCTGTCCATCTTTCTTTCTTACCGGTACAATAGGAGAAGCCCACTCACTACGATGCACTGGGGTTATAATCTTTAACTCTTCTAACCTCCTCAGTTCAGCATCAACTCCTGCCCTTAAAGCGAATGGCACAGTTCGTGCTTTGAAAAACTTTGGCCTTGCTCCAGGTTTTAACTGTAACCGTACCCTTTTGTTCTTAACTTTTCCCAGAACACTTTCAAACACCGGGGCATATTTGGTCTTAATGTTCTGAATCCACTGGGCACGATCAACTCCAATATGATGAACTTCACTGTTTTTGAGGCTCTCAGGCATGCCAAGGGCCCGTATCCAGTCCCTTCCATAAAGAGGGGGGCCACCTGATTTTAGTATATATAGTGTAAGATTGGCAGTTTTACTGTTTGTACACACAGATACAGATGCATACCCCAGTGGCGTCAAGACTTCTCTGGAGTATGTTTGTAGCTTCAAGGTAGTGGGCTGCAGCAATACTGTAATTTTCAGCTGTTTCCAATCTTTAATTGTCATAACTGAAACTGCAGCCCCAGTATCTAAGTCCATGGTCAAATCTTTTCCTTCAATATTAACATGAACGGTCAAAGGCTCAGACCCTGCAGTCATGGTGTATACAGTCAAACTCTGAACAGTCATTTCCTCTTCTGAATCTGATGTGGCTCCCTTATAAGCAATGTGGTAATTTCCCTTTTTATGAGTTTTGCTTGAGACACTCTGCTGAGATCCTCTGCAAGCCTTCTTTAAGTGTCCTATTTTACCACAGCCATGACAACGAGCATTTTTAAATCTGCATTCAGAAGCTACATGATTCTGTGCTCCACATCTGTAACAGTTAATAGGCGATGCTGCTTTTGCTGAATATTTACTGGCTGGTTTAGTCTGTTGCTTCACATTAGAGAAAAATACCTGTTCTTCCTTAGTGTGAGAATGCGTCTGCAGTAAGCTAGTGTCTTGTGTGGCCTGTTCCAAAACAGAAGCAATCTCTAGTGCTTTATGGAAGGTCAGGCTCTCCTCTGTCAAAAGTCGCCTTTGAATAGATTCTGTACTGATACCCATAACAAACTGATCTCTAAGGGCAATATTCAGATACTCCCCAAAAGCACAGGTGCTGGCCAATTTCTTTAAACTGATTGCAAATGTAGATACAGTCTCTTGTACCCCTTGGCGCCTGCTATAAAACTTGAACCGCTCAGCAATCTCTAATGGCCGTGGTTGGAAATGTTGTGTTAAGATCTGTATTATTTCAGACAAAGACTTGGTGGCTGGCTTTTCTGGGTGTAGCAGATCTTTTAGAATCTCATATGTTTTAGCACCAATAGTTGTCAGACAGGCAGCAACAGACTTAGTATCTCCAATGTCATTGGCAAGTAAATACTGCTGTAGCCTTTCAGTCCAGGAAACCCAGTTATCTGTTTCAGGGTCAAATTCTTTCAATGCTCCAAATACAGCCATTATAGCGTGAGTTTATGGTAGTATACTCGTCGCCAGATGTAATGTCCTTACATAGCAAACATTAACTCTTATATATGAATGATGCACTTGCAACTTCTAAATGTAAACTGGCACTTTATTTACTGCATGACATAGCAAGGTGCTCCTGTAGATTTGCACACAGTAATATGGATAGATACACATATATAGTCCTTTATAATGAATGGCTGCTGCACTCCTTATATTAGCAGTCCTGTACACTGTGTATGCAGCACTATAGTAATCCAGGGTAACTGATAACTGTATAACTGTTAACTGTATAACTGCAATATAACTTATAATGTGTAACTGACAGTTCTTACTCTTCCTGACTGGCTGATGCTGTATCCTCTGCAGTGATCTGTAGCTGACATTACATTTATTAGTATCGGCAATTGTCAGAGCTCAGGTTCAATCCTAGTACTTTATAACTGCATCACAAACTGTCACAAGATGGCTTCTCTGAACTGTACTGATTCTAAGCACAGCCCACTTGATGACATCATCTTTGTATGGAAGCCTCAATGTGCCCTTTGACCAAACCAGGAAGTAAGCACAACACTACACTACTATACAGAATATGTACAGATACTGATATAAATATACAGTATACACTAATTGTCATATAACTGCATGTAATAGACACTACTATACAGAATATGTACAGATACTGATATAAATATACAGTATACACTAATTGTCATATAACTGCATGTAATAGACCCTACTATACAGAATATGTACAGATACGGATATAAATATACAGTATACACTAATTGTCATATAACTGCATGTAATAGACACTACTATACAGAATATGTACAGATACTGATATAATTATACAGTATACACTAATTGTCATATAACTGCATGTAATAGACACTGCTATACAGAATATGTACAGATACTGATATAAATATACAGTATACACTAATTACATATAACTGCATGTAATAGACACTACTATACAGGATATGTACAGATACTGATATAAATATACAGTATAAACTAATTGTCATATAACTGCATGTAATAGACACTACTATACAGAATATGTACAGATACTAATATAAATATACAGTATACACTAATTGTCATATAACTGCATGTAATAGACACTACTATACAGAATATGTACAGATACTGATATACATATACAGTATACACTGTCATATAACTGCATGTAACAGACACTACTATACAGAATATGTACAGATACAAATATACAGTACACACTAATTGTCATAACTGCATGTAACAGACACTACTATACAGAATATGTACAGATACTGATATAAATATACAGTATACACAAATTGTCATATAACTGCCTGTAATAGACACTACTATACAGAATATGTACAGATACTGATATAAATATACAGTATACACTAATTGTCATATAACTGCCTGTAATAGACACTACTATACAGAATATGTACAGATACTGATATAAATATACAGTATACACTAATTGTCATATAACTGCATGTAATAGACACTACTATACAGTATATGTACAGATACTGATATAAATATACAGTATACACTAATTGTCATATAATTGCATGTAACAGACACTACTATACAGAATATGTACAGATACTGATATACAGTATACACTAATTGTCATATAACTGCATGTAATAGACACTACTATACAGAATACGTACAGATACTGATATAAATATACAGTATACACTAATTGTTATATAACTGCATGTAATAGACACTACTATACAGAATATGTACAGATACTGATATAAATATACAGTATACACTAATAGTCATATAACTGCATGTAATAGACACTACTATACAGAATATGTACAGATACTGATATAAATATACAGTATACACTAATAGTCATATAACTGCATGTAATAGACACTACTATACAGAATATGTACAGATACTGATATAAATATACAGTAGACACTAATTGTCATATAACTGCATGTAATAGACACTACTATACATAATATGTACAGATACTGATATAAATATACAGTATACACTAATAGTCATATAACTGCATGTAATAGACACTACTATAAAGAATAAGATGCACAGATACTGATATAAAAATCCAGTATAAAACTGTTTAAAAACTTACTTAAAAGCTCTGTTTATCTCTGTTGAAACTTATTCAGGGCAATCGATTGTTTGGCTAAGGAAAAATCGTTTTGCAAGACACTTTGAAAGCCCTTTTGGGTTTTTTTCTGAGGTTATTACCACATGGCTGTTTTTTAGTCACTTAGGAGTGATTTACTAGGCCTCAGAAGCGCACTTAGAATTGCAGATAAGTTCATGCTGTTTCACATGGAGGGTCCTGCTGATGTTTGAGGGCCTAAAAGAAGCTATATTCCCCCAAATCTGATCCCTAAGGGAAGGTAGGGCCACAGCAAGGCTGTGGCAAGGTGCTGTAGTGATTTAACCAAGTGTTGGCTTTAGGCTGCTCTGGTTTGGGCATTAAGGGGTTAATCGTTTTGAAACTTGTGGTGCAATCGTATTAAGGCTTTAGCTACATACTGTGAAAAATTCAGAAAGATTGGTGCATTTTTCACCGTTTTGTAAAATTGTGTGCACTTTTTATCTCTTAAGGGCACAGTAATGTTTTTTTCAAATTGTGTTTTTTATTTGATTAAAGTGATTCCAAGCCTGTTTGTGTACTCTACTAGTCTGTTAAACATGTCTGACACTAAGGAAAATCCTTGTTCAATGTGTTTAGAAGCCATGGTGGAACCCCCTCTCAGAATGTGTCCCACTTGTACTGATATATCTATACACTTTAAAGATCATATTGTTGCACTTAAGAATGTGGCCCAAGATGATTCTCAGACTGAAGGTAACGAGGGTAGCCCGTCTGCCTCTCCCCAAGTGTCACAACCAGTTACGCCCGCGCAAGCGACGCCTAGTACCTCTAGTGCGTCTAACCCTTTTACATTACAAGACTAAGCGGCAGTCATGGATAATTCTCTTACAGCCTTCTTATCTAAACTGCCCGTGTTACCTGCAAAGCGTGATAGCTCCGTTTTAAGAACAGATTATGAGCATTCTGACGCTTTGGTAGCCGTATCCGATATACCCTCACAACGCTCTGAAGTGGGAGCGAGGGATTTGATGTCTGAGGGAGAAGTCTCTGATTCAGGAAGGGTTCCTCCCCAGACAGATTCAGATGCATTGGCTTTTAAATTTAAACTAGAACACCTCTGTTTTTTACTTAGGGAGGTATTAGCTACTCTGGATGACTGTGACCCTTTGGTGATCCCAGAGAAATTGTGTAAAATGGACAAGTACCTAGAGGTCCCTGTTTACACAGATGCGTTTCCGGTCCCTAAGAGGATTGCGGATATCGTTACTAGGGAGTGGGATAGGCCAGTGTCCCTTTTGTCCCCCCTCCTGTTTTTAAGAAAATGTTCCCCATATCTGACCCCATGCGGGACTCGTGGCAGACGGTCCCTAAGGTGGAGGGGGCTGTTTCTACACTAGCTAAACGCACAACCATACCAATTGAAGACAGTTGTGCTTTTAAAGACCCTATGGATAAAAAATTAGAGGGTTTACTTAAGAAAATTTTTGTTCAACAAGGTTTTCTTCTCCAACCTATTGCCTGCATTATTCCTGTAACTACTGCAGTTGCTTTCTGGTTTGAGGGGCTGGAAGACTCGCTCCAGACGGAGACCTCATATGAGGAAATTATGGATAGAATTAAGGCTCTAAAGCTAAGTTAGCGGCAAAAAATTCAGGTTTCGCCATTTTGGCGCGCAGGGCGCTATGGCTAAAGTCCTGGTCGGCCGATGTGTTGTCTAAATCCAAGCTTTTGAACATTCCTTTCAAAGGGAAGACCCTATTCGGGCCTGAATTGAAAGAGATTATTTCAGATATCACCGGGGGAAAAGGACATGCTCTCCCTCAGGACAAAGCCTTTAAAACAAAGAATAAAGCTAATTTTCATTCCTTTTGCAATTTCAGGAACGGCTCCGCTTCATCCTCTCCGGCGCAAAGCAAGAGGGTAACGCTTCACAGCCCAAGGCAAACTGGAAACCTTACCAGGGCTGGAATAAGGGTAAACAGGCCAAAAAGCCTGCAGCTGCCACCAAGACAGCATGAAGGGGTAGCCCCCGATCCGGGACCGGATCTAGTAGGGGGCAGACTCTCTCTTCGCTCAGGCCTGGGCAAGAGATGTACACGATCCTTGGGCATTAGAGATTGTAGCCCAGGGATACCTTCTAGAATTCAAGGACTCTCCTCCAAGGGGAAGGTTCCACATTTCTCATCTGTCTACAGATCAGACAAAGAAAGAGGCGTTTTTACGCTGTGTAGAAGATCAACATACAATGGGAGCGATCCACCCAGTTCCAATTGCAGAACAAGGACTGGGGTTTTACTCAAACCTGTTTGTGGTTCCCAAAAAAGAAGGAACTTTCAGACCAATCCTGGATCTCAAAATTCTAAACAAATTCCAGATGGAGACCATTCGGACAATCTTACCAATGATCCAGGAGGGTCAATATATGACTAACGTGGATCTAAAGGATGCGTATTTGCACATTCCTATCCACAAAGATCATCACCAGTTTCTCAGGTTCGCCTTTCTGGACAAGCATTTTCAGTTTGTGGCTCTTCCTTTCGGGTTGGCCACTGCTTCCAGAATTTTCACAAAGGTGCTAGGGTCCCTCCTGGCGGTTCTAAGACCGCGGGGCATAGCAGTGGCGCCTTACCTAGACGACATCTTAATTCAGGCGTCAACTTTCCAAAGAACCAAGTCTCACACGGAGATTGCATTGGCCTTTCTGAGGTCTCACGGGTGGAAGGTGAACATCAAAAAGAGTTCTCTCTCCCCCCTCACAAGAGTTCCATTCCTAGGAACCCTGATAGACTCGGTAGACATGAAAATATTTCTGACGGAGGTCAGAAAGCTAAAACTCTTAACTACTTGCCGAGCTCTTTATTCCATTCCTCGGCCATCTGTGGCTCAGTGCATGGAGACAATCGGACTAATGGTTGCAGCAATGGACATAGTCCCTTTTGCTCGGATACACCTCAGACTACTGCAACTATGCATGCTCAAACAGTGGAATGGGGATTATGCAGATTTGTCTCCTCAAATTCAGTTGGACCAGTAGACCAGAGATTCTCTTCTCTGGTGGTTGTCTCGGGGTCACCTGTTTCAAGGAATATGTTTCCGCAGGCCAGAGTGGATCATCGTAACGACCGCAGCCAGTCTGTTAGGCTGTGGTGCGGTCTGGGACTCCCTGAAAGCTCAGGGCTTATGGTCTCGGGAAGAAACTCTTCTCCCGATAAACATTCTGGAACTGAGGGCGATATTCAACGCTCTTCAGACATGGCCTCAACTAGCGGCGGCCAAATTCATCAGATTTCAGTCGGACAACATCACGACTGTAGCTTACGTCAATCATCAGGGGGGAACAAAGAGTTCCCTAGCGATGACGGAAGTAACCAAAATAATCAGTTGGGCGGAGGATCACTCCTGCCATCTCTCAGCAATTCACATCCCAGGAGTAGACAACTGGGAGGCGGATTTTCTAAGTCGTCAAACTTTTCACCCGGGGGAGTGGGAACTCCACCCGGAGGTATTTGCCCAGCTGACTCAGCTATGGGGCACCCCATAGTTGGATCTGATGGCGTCCCGTCAGAACACCAAACTTCCTCTCTACGGGTCCAGGTCCCGGGATCCCAAGGCGGTATTGATAAATGCTCTAGCAGCGCCTTGGTCCTTCAATCTGGCTTATGTTTTTCCACCGTTTCCTCTCCTCCCGCGTCTGGTTGCCAGAATCAAGCAGGAGAAGGCTTCGGTGATTCTGATAGCGCCTGCGTGGCCATGCAGGACTTGGTATGCAGACCTAGTGGACATGTCATCTGTCCCACCATGGTCACTGCCAATGAGGCAGGATCTTCTAATACAGGGTCCATTCAAGCATCCAAATTTAGTTTCTCTACGTCTGACTGCTTGGAGATTGAACGCTTAATTCTATCAAAGCGTGGGTTCTCTGAGTCAGTTATAGATACTCTGATTCAGGCTAGAAAGCCTGTCACCAGGAAAATCTACCATAAGATATGGCGGAAATATCTTTGTTGGTGTGAATCCAAGGGTTACTAATGGAGTAAGATTAGGATTCCCAGGATATTGTCCTTTCTCCAAGATGGACTGGAGAAAGGATTGTCAGCTAGTTCCTTAAAAGGACAAATATCTGCTTTGTCTATCCTGTTACACAAGCGTCTGGCAGAGGTACCAGACGTTCAAGCGTTTGCTCAGGCTTTAGTCAGAATCAAGCCTGTCTATAAACCTGTGGCTCCGCCATGGAGTTTGAATCTAGTTCTTTCAGTTCTTCAAGGGGTTCCGTTTGAACCTTTACATTCCATAGACATTAAGTTGTTATTTTGTAAAGTTTGTTTTTGATAGCTATCTCTTCTGCTCGAAGAGTTTCAGAATTATCTGCCTTACAGTGTGATTCACCTTACCTGGTGTTCCACGCAGATAAGGTAGTTTTGCGTACCAAGCCTGGTTTTCTTCCTAAAGTTGTTTCTAACAAGAATATTAACCAGGAAATAGTTGTTCCTTCTCTGTGTCCTAATCCATCTTCGAAGAAGGAACGTCTATTACACAATCTTGATGTAGTTCGTGCTTTAAAGTTCTATTTACAAGCAACTAAGGATTTCAGACAAACATCTTCCTTGTTTGTTATCTATTCTGGTTAGAGGAGAGGTCAGAAAGCGACTGCTACCTCTCTTTCCTTTTTGCTGAAAAGCATCATCCATTTGGCCTATGAGACTGCTGGCCAGCAGCCTCCTGAAAGAATTACTGCTCATTCTACCAGAGCAGTGGCTTCCACATGGGCTTTCAAAAATGAGGCTTTTGTTGAACAGATTTGTAAGGCAGGGACTTGGTCTTCACTGCATACTTTTGCCAAATTTTACAAATTCGATACTTTTGCTTCTTCGGAGGCTATTTTTGGGAGAAATTTTGCAAGCAGTGGTGCCTTCCATTTAAGGTACCTTTCTTGTTCCCTCCCTTCATCCGTGTCCTAAAGCTTTGGTATTGGTATCCCACAAGTAAAGGATGAATCCGTGGACTGGATACTCCTTGCAAGAGAAAACAGAATTTATGCTTACCTGATAAATTACTTTCTCTTGCGGTGTATCCAGTCCACGGCCCGCCCTGGCATTTAAGTCGGGTAAAAAAATTTTTTGTTTAAACTACAGTCACCACTGCACCCTATGGTTTCTCCTTTTTCTTCCTAACCTTTGGTCGAATGACTGGGGGGTGGAGCTAGAGGGGGAGCTATATGGACAGCTCTGCTGTGTGCTCTCTTTGCCAATTCCTGTAGGGAATGAGAATATCCCACAAGTAAGGATGAATCCGTGGACTGGATACACCGCAAGAGAAAGTAATTTATCAGGTAAGCATAAATTCTGTTTTTTAGGTTTGCTGGCCCTTTAAGGTCTGTAAATAACCTTATTTTTCTGCCTTTAAGTATCCCTTAATTTAAGATATCTTAAGCTCAATTTGCAGCGCCCTCCTAAAAATCTTTCTACTTTCTGTATTTCACATCTAAGCACACTTAGAGAAGGTGTGGCTTCTAGTAGGGTGGCGCAATACTATACATTCATTTTTATACATTATTTAAAAATAAGCAAATCTATACATTTTTTTTTTAAAAAAATCGAACTTTATGGGCTATGAAAATAGATCATCTACAAAACATTTATGCAAAGAAAAAATGAGTGTATAATGTCCCTTTTTTAAGCTTTACATTCCTGCTTTTCAAATTAAAATACGAAGAAGACAAAGAAAATTTGATTAATGGAGTAAAATTAAAAATTGCTGCTCTATCTGAATTAAGGGACACTGAACCCAAATGTTTTTCTTTGGTTATTTAGATAGAGCATGACATTTTAAGCAACTTTTTTTTAAATATTTCATTTATGTCCAGTAGTGTACAAAATTACAAGAACTGGAAAGAACAGACTCTTTGTCTATTGCGCCACGCAGGACCCGATAACATATAAAATACCGGTAGACACTTGTCCTGCATATTTACATACATCTTGACAATTCAGTATCAAATAAATGCACACTACTGGGTCTTTTTTATAATTTTAATCCTAAACCTAACAGACAAACAAAAACAGAAAAAGAAAGGAGAGAGAAAAAAAAATGCTCTCTCCCACCCCCCGTCCCCCGACCTCAAAGGAGATTCTGTCTCCAAAATTCGGGGTACCTGTCTGATAGTATTAACTGTAGAAAATCCGCTAACTTGCGGAAATGACTTAGTATCTGCAGCTGAACCTCTCTAGGCTGAGCTAGAATTACTTTATCACATTTTGCTAGATATTTAATTATTTTTTTTTCCTCAAGTATTACTGGATCAAATTGTTCTACCAATATTTGATATTGGATATTGCGTGTAACAGAGGCTATCGTGGGCACTTCTCTATCCTTCCACCTCCTTACAATCATTTGTCTGACCAAGAGAATTACTGTATTAATCAAAGCTTTATTTTGAATCTGGTCGTGAACCAGAAAGAAGATATATAGCGGGTTGAGTATTATTCTGACAGGCAGAAATCTGTTTAGCCAGTATTCCACTTGTTTCCATAATTTAATCGTTTTTGGACAAGCATAAAAGACATGAAATAGATCAGCAGAGTGAAATTTGCATCTATAGCAAGCACTATCCCCTTTCCATTTAGCTAGTCTACTAGGAGTCAGGTAGGCTCTATTCAGCAGCTTCAAGTGAGATTCTCTGATTACCATGTTATTTGTATACTTTCTTACCCTATTAAAACTTTTTTGGAAAAATTCTAGGTCAATCTCAGGAAAATCTAATTTCCAAATGCATAGGAGACTATTGATCCTAGCCTCTGCATCCTTGGATGAGAGTAATCTGTACATGGGTGAGATAGAATGATCCCCCTATAGAATCTACTGACGATAGTATCTAGTGGATCCAAAGACCAGACGTCTCCTTCTGAGACTTTCAGATTATAATAAAAATGTCTGGTCTGTAAATAGGCAAAAAAGGATCTCCTATCTAAATTAAATTCTCTAGTTAAAGATTGAAAGGTTTTTATATGGTTGGAGAGCGGATCCACCATCTGGATCAAGAAATTAAGTTATTTGCTGACCATTTTCTAAAGACAGGGGATGTATAACCACTTTCAAAATCCGGGTTTCCTCTAATAGGTAAGTATTTAGAGAGAGTATGTTTAATCTCTAATAGCTTGCAAATTTTTTGCCATGCTATAATTTACATTGTGAATAATGTATTTTAGTGTGAAATCTCTTATCCTTGAATGATGGTCTAGGTGTAATGGCGCTTTAAGAGTATAGGGGGACATTATGTTTTCTTCTATCTCAAAACTGGTGACATAACTGGCTGAGGTTAGCCAATCTAAGGCAATTCTAGCAAAACATGCCAGATTATAATTAACCAAGTTCGGGAAAGCAAAACCACCCATTTCTTTTGGGTGCATTAGTCTTGATAGTGCAATACAAGGTTTTTTAAGTGCCCACAGAAAACGGGAACAGCCTGCATTGAATTTACGCACGTCCACCTTACGTAAAAACAAGGGGACATTCTGTATAATTTTTAAAATGTTTGGAAGTGTTCGCATTTTAATTAGTGCTTTCCTAGCCGAAAGTGAAAGAGGCAGTCTGCTCCACTTCTGCATCTCAGCAAGACATTTCCTCCAAATATAAGAGAAATTTATATCATACCATTCTTCTGGATTTCTGGAGAGATTTATTCCTAAATATTTAATGTATCTATCTGATAGCTTAAAGGGATTCTCTAAAAGGCTGTTCTTATTTTTTATTATCCATAGGATCTCCGATTTTGATAAATTAATTCTGTACCCAGTAAATTTACTAAACTCCGCTAGGGCATCTACTAAGACTGGAATATTTTTGGTTGAATTTCTTATATAGAATAAGATATCATCCGCATATAATGATGTCACCTTATGCTGCTTTATCTTAATACCCTCCAGTATTTCTCTGCTCTTTATAGCTAAAGGCTCAATAGCCAGATTGAATAATAACGGTGAAAGGGGGCACCCCTGTCTTGTACCTTTTAAACAAAGTTATAGAAGGAGAGAGAGTATTATTTATACTGAGATATATGATATAGGATTCTGATATAATAGGGAGAGATACGTGTAGAAATGCCCTGAGAAGCCGAATTTCTTTAAGGTTGTTAATAAATTATCCTATAGGACAGAGTCAAAAGCCTTTTCTGCATCAATCGTTAATATAGCAAAGTCTTGCTTTATATCTGACCCTGTCCTATGGGATGCAAGAATGTATTCGATTATCGTCATAGCTTTTCTTATATTTTTCTGCGCTGTTCTGCCTGGTATAAATCCAGTTTGATCTGGATGGATGACATCTCCTACAATCTTTTTAAGGCGTGAAGCTAATATATTTGCTAGAATTTTGTAATCGCAATTAAGGAGTGAAATAGGTCTATATGAATCAATTAAATTGGGGTCCTTATCCTTCTTTAATATAAGTGTGATATTAGAAGCAGAAAAAGTTTGGGATGGTTTGAGATGGAGTAGGAAATAGTTATTAAATAACTTAGTCAAAATGGGGGCGATCTCTTCAGAAAGCACTTTATAAAACTCAATCGGTAATTGGTCAGGTCCTGGAGCCTTCCCATGTGCTGCCTCTTTAATAGCCTTAGAGATCTCATCTACTGTGATCTCTTTATTCATTGTATTCAACTGAGCTACGGATATTTTAGGTATCTTAATGTCTTTCCAGAATCTGCTTTTCGCCTCCTGATTTACTTCTAGCGGAGAGTAAAGTTTTTGAAAGAATAGGTAGAATTGCCTAATAATATCATTTGGAGTATTATATTTCTGTCCATTGACAGAGATTGATCCAATATAATTATTTTTCCTCTTACTTTTGGAGATAACTGCCAGCATTTTTGCTGTTTTAGGGGAGAAAGTACCATAAATGGCTTTATTTTTAAGATCCTCTTGTAGCTGATTTTGTGTTGGGAATATCTCCCTCTCTTTTTTTTGCCTTCTGGTAAATAGCCCAATTACCCCTATCAGGATTGTCAATATATTTTATAAATTTATTTTTAAGATAATTTGTTAATTGTGGTTCCCTTTCTTTCATCTTTCTCTTCTTTTTGACCATATATGCTTTTATTTCACCTCTAAGAGAGGCCTTTGCGGCCTCCCAGAATATTTCTGTTCTAGGGAGGTATTCCTTATTTAGAGAGGCATAGTCCCTCCATCTTTGGATCAACCAATTTCTAAACTGAATATTTGAGTGTAAGAAGGAGGGAAAGAAAAATTTACCACATAGGCTCTCTCTTTTATTTCCCAGCTGGATAGACAAGGAGATAATGGCATGATCTGATAAAATTATATTTTTAATATCTGTATTAATTTCTAGTTGTAAAAGCTTTTCCGTCACCAAGAACATATCTATTCTTGAGAATGTACGAAATGACTTAGATTCACATGTAAACATTTTCTCATCAGGATGTTGGGTCCTCCATATATCCCTAAGACTTTTTAGAAAGGAAGCCAAAATGTTGGCTTCCTTCCTCGCTCTATATGAGCCACTGGTCCTTAGTCTATCCAGCTGGGGAACACACACGCTGTTGAAATCACCACCTATAATTAGTTGTGAGTCTACTGTATTAAATAGTTTTAGATATATCTCATCCCAAAAATCAGATCGACATTCGTTTGGAGCATATAGATTACACAGAGTATATCGGCAATTATTAATCTCTATTTCTAAAATCAGATATCGTCCATCTACATCTCTATACATTCTCTTGGTATCTTTATTTGAAATGCAAGAATGTAAGTTTAGATGCCGGACCATTTTTGGTGAACAACCTGGGTTGTTCTTGCTGATTGGTGGATAAATTCATCCACCAATTAAAAAGTGCTGTCCAGAGCACTGAACCAAAAAAGCTTAGATGTCGTCTTTTTCAAATAAAGATAGCAAGAGAACGAAGAAGCATTGATAATAGGAGTAAATTAGAAAGTTGCTTAAAATTGCATGCTCTATCTGAATCACAAAATAAACAAATTGGGTTCAGTGTCCCTTTATGAAAGAAAAAAATTGGGTTTAGTATCCCAACTATTAGGGCTATTTTATAATGCACTTTTACAGTGGCCTTATTTGGCTTACTCTCGTTTCATTCAGGAAACGTCACCACAGTAGCCTATATCAACCTTCAGGGAGGTACTTGGAGTCCTCTGGCAATGCAGGAAGTGTCTTGCATTCTGCAGTGGACAGAGAGGAACCAATGTCAACTCTCAGCCTTGCATATTCCAGGGGTGGAACATTGGGAAGTAGATTTGTTGAATAGGCAGACTCTCCATTAGGAAAGATGGTCTCTAAATCAGGAAGTTTTTCAGGAAATAACCCATCAATGGTGTCACAAGAGACCAGCACTCTATACCGTTGTTTAACTGGGATCATTTCAACAAGCAAAACGAATGGTGAAATAAATCGTGCTTTATTTACTAAAAATAGGCAAACGCACAGAAGTTCACAAACTACAGAAAGAACACATTCACTTTGGGGCTAGGAGAATAACTACCCTGTTCTATCAGCCACAGTCAGTAGAATCCAGGTAAATACAAATAGTCTTCTTGCACAGTCTTGTTATAGTCCCTTAGAGAGCTCGTGGGTAATCGACCCCTGTATTGTTCAAGCAACTTGGAATAACTCTCTCTCTTTTTTCCCACGCAAAGTCGTTTTGAAAACTGCCCATCTCTCTTGTCAGCTCACAACACTCCCCCTAGTGATGATCTTAGCAACCAATTGTAACCCAGCACACAGAGGGGCATCACTGTTAACAGCTGTCAGTCCCACCCCCTGATCACCTGCTGAGACTGTAGTCAGTCTGGCTGAGGATGTACAAATGCGGCCTTTTGAAGGCCCAGATCTGAGGGTAATAGATGGAGCAGATACCACTTTTGTCCCTAGAAGATTTACTGCCATGAGTAATTAACTCTCTGCTTTGAAGCAGCCTGCTCAGATATGGAAATCAGTCTTTTAAAGGGACAGTATACACTCATTTTCATATAACTGCATGTAATAGACACTACTATAAAGAATAAGATGCACAGATACTGATATAAAAATCCAGTATAAAACTGTTTAAAAACTTACTTAGAATATCTCAGTTTAGCTCATAGGTAATCTACAAAACATTTATGCAAAGAAAAAACTAGTGTATAATGTCCCTTTAAGCAGAGAGTGTGAAAATCTTTCTTTGTACACTGGCTTATGACATAATTTGTACAAATAGCAATACACCACTGTTATTGACATACATGTATGAGAGGCAAGCCTCAAAATGCAGAATAAGGGAAACCATATGGGGCCTGGGCACCCACTCTTCCGTCACAAATGGGGTATTCCAGATATAGATTTGATGGCCTCTCGCTTCAATGCTAATCTTCCGAGGTATGGTGCTAGGACTAGGGATCCTACGGTGGGGCTAGTGGTTCCTTGGAACTACAACTTGGTTTACCTGTTCCCTCCTATTGTTGTTCTTCTCAGAGTGGTGGCTCAGATTAAACCAGAGGGTGTTCCTATAATTTTAATTGCTCTGGCGTGGCCATGCAGGCTTTGGTATGCTGACTTAGTGAGAATCTCTTCTTTTATCAGGAACTTGATACTTTGCAGTTACCTGGCTGGAGATTAAATGGTTGAGAGATGGTTCTCTAATAGAATATTTCTCTCCTTTCAGGTCAGCTGACCTGTTTTTTTCTCTCTCTCTCTTTTTTCTTCTGATTCTTGTTCTGACTTGTTCATGGTTCATTTCACATTTCTTCTGTTTTCAGAAATTTCACGTTTATAAATAAAATTATTACAATAAAAATATATTAATAGCAATATTAAATAACAAATGTAAAATCACAACCAACCCAGTAAAAATATATAACAGTGCACTGTTTAATTATGTGGAACTAAATACACACAGAGAGAAGTACACTCACAGGAACGAACAATCAGCTCAATACCATTGTTATCCTGTTCATGGGGAACAACACTATAGGCTAGATTACATTTGACTGATAAGCTTTACCAATGCTCTCATTACACCATTGTTATCCTGTTCATGGTGATCAACACTATGGGCTAGATTACATTTGACTGATAAGCTTTACCAATGCTCTCATTACATGTCTAACTCTATTAAAGTCTATGGAGTTGGAAATATGAAACGAGCATTGATCAAGCTTACCAATCAAATGTAATCTAAATCTAGTCTTATAATTGTAGGATGACTAATTATTAATTAATCTTTCCTATGAACACTCTTCCTGCAATTTATGTAAGCTAAGGATGTTCCTCAGAGTACAGTATGTTTTGAACATAATTTTGCAAGATGAGAACTAGCAGTATAGCAAGCAATCTAGCAATTAGAATCATTTTTCAAAAGTTAGTGGCAAGTTCTGAAGATCTGAAGGTATCGGTTTTAATAATTGGAGCATTTGCACAAGTACAAATACTCTGTATTGACACCAATACTAATATCTGTATCGGTGCAACCCTAGTTTTTAATGTTGTGAAGCTTGTTTGAGCTTCTGTTTTATTGTGACCAGACCACATCTTCTTGGAGACGGTGTTTGTTGGAGTTGTTCTGTAATTTCTTGGTGAGATGAATCTCCTTCTTGGGATGAGAGTCCTTTCAGTGAGACCTATGAGATGATAGGCAGGGTTCTTTGGTTGGGGTCTTTTGGCTTTGGCTGTCCGATTTAAGATCTCAGTGGAGTGAGGAGCAGTGTTTCTCCTCTCTCTAGTTTTGTTTACCTTGTTTAGTAAGATGTTCTGGGTGAAGCTTTCCCATAGGTCATGAATTTCATTGTGGAATCTCGCTGCCAAAATTATGCTTACCTGATAATTTAATTAACTTCTTGGCAGTGAGAGTCCACACCCCCACCCTATTGTTTTATTGTAGTAGCAGCAGTCCATTACACCTCTGTACCCCTTGTATCTCTCTTCACTTTCTTTATCCTTAGCTGAACTACTGGAGGGTAGGGGAAGTGGATGGATATTTATAAATCTAGTTTGAGGTGCCTCCTTGTCTTTGTCTCCTCCTGGTGGCCAGAAATAGTATTTCCCATAGGTCATGAATATCAGTTAAGCATAATTTTAGTTTTTATTAGACTTTCACAACAAGACACTGCTAATTCATGTGTGCCATATAGGTAGCATTGTACTCACTTCCATGGAGTTGTGCAGGACACAGCGCTAACTAGGGGTGTGCATCTTCACTGGTCTCACGATTTGATTGCGATTATCCTGTCTATGATTCGATTCTGCGATACATCACGATTACTGCCCATGATTTTCATGAACTTGTTCTATTCCATATTTTTATATAGATAGAGAGAGAGAAAATAACTAATTGTGTAAACCATTTACAAATCTAGACAAGTCAGGAGACTTGCTTTTACCCCAGAAACTCTCTGATTACGCTGTTTCCAATGCAGCAAAGGATTCTGGGTGAGATATGCAAATGAGGTTCACAATGACTCACTTTTTTACTTCTAGCCTGCTTTTTAAGGCAGACTTCCCTTTACGCCATAGCATCGCCGCATTACACAGCTTCTAAGCTTAGCTAGTGGTAGTACAGTGATTCAGACCAATCCCAGGACAGCTGTTTCGTGGTTATTGCCACTCATCAGCTGGGAGTAGGTTGGTCTGAATCACTGTACTACCCCTAGCTAAGCTTAGAAGCTGTGTAATGCGGCGATGCTATGGCGTAAAGGGAAGTCTGCCTTAAAAAGCAGGCTAGAAGTAAAAAAGTGAGTCATTGTGAACCTCATTTGCATATCTCACCCAGAATCCTTTGCTGCATTGGAAACAGCGTAATCAGAGAGTTTCTGGGGTAAAAGCAAGTCTCCTGACTTGTCTAGATTTGTAAATGGTTTACACAATGAGTTATTTTCTCTACATTTTGGATTTAGTGGAGGATTTTAAACTCACTTTTCGCCTCCCCATATTGTAAATTGCTGGTGTGTGTGTGTGTATATATGTGTGTGTGTGTGTATATGTGTATATATATATATATATATATATATATATATATGTGGCCCTCGTTTTACAACGGTTCAATTTACACCGTTTCAGAATAACAACCTTTTTTTCCAGTCATGTGACTGCTATTGAAAAGCATTGACAAGCAGTGCATTTACTAAAATAGCCAGTAGGTGGAGCTGTCCGCTTGTGTTGCAGCAAAGCCCAGCAAGCTGAAATTAATCAGTTTAACCAGACCTGAGCTATCGAGCAGATTTTAAAGGAACAAGATCTTCCTGTCTATAAATCAGTCCAGATTGGAATGCATAGAAATAACAGTTTGCAGAAAAATGCAAGTGAAGTCTGTGTTGTGTGATTATTTATTAGGTTTATAATGCTGTTTAGCAAATGTTTTTCTTCATTTAACTTAGTTTAATTATATATTCTGTGTTGTGTGATTATTTTATTAGCTTTATAATGCTGTTTAGCATTTAAAGTCTTCATTTCAAAGCTTTAAAAATAATGTATTAGGTGTTACTTATGACAATTTTGAGAGGGGCCTGGAACCTATCTCCCTCACTTCCCATTGACTTACATTATAAACTGGGTTTAAATTTACAACGGTTTCAATTTACAACCATTCCTTCTGGAACCTAACCCCGGCGTAAACTGAGGGATATATATATATGTATATATATATATATATATATATATATATATATATATATATATATATATATATATATATATATATATATATAATTTATTTATTTTTATTTTTTTTTTACAAAGGAAAGTGTAAGTTCCAGAGTAGCTTTGTCTCCCTAACTACAGCTGCATGTTCAAGGGAGTCTCTCCTGGTTTTACACCAGCTGCACCACATCAGGACTTTCTGTGTGCACACTGCGCAGATATCTGACACGGAGAGCACTCTCAACAGACCTCCCCTCTCACACACAAATGTTCCGGTCAGGAATTTGTATGACACCTAATGCCGACAGCAGCCTGATGTAAACAGTGAATCTTTTCTTGTATTATCGATTCACGTTTACTGTTGCGGTCTCTGCTGCATGTTTGCTCTGTCATGTCCCTAGCCCAAACGAGCATTTATGGGTTGCTATTAGATATAGTAAGTCAAGTTTTACAAAAGGCACACAATTGCCTCTCACATGTTGAAAATAAAGTATAAATTGTGCGTCTTTTGTAAAACTTGACTTACTATATCTAATAGCAACCCATAAATGCTCGTTTGGGCTAGGGACATGACAGAGCAAACATGCAGCAGAGACCGCAACAGTAAACGTGAATCGATAATACAAGAAAAGATTCACTGTTTACATCAGGCTGCTGTCGGCATTAGGTGTCATACAAATTCCTGACCGGAACATTTGTGTGTGAGAGGGGAGGTCTGTTGAGAGTGCTCTCCGTGTTAGATATCTGCGCAGTGTGCACACAGAAAGTCCTGATGTGGTGCAGCTGGTGTAAAACCCGGAGACAGACTCACTTATGTCGGCTAATCTGAATATACTGCTCTGTGAGAGAGGCGGGGTCATGTGATGTTGCGCAATGACGTCACTGACCCCTGAATCGATTCAGGTCTGCACTTGCATTGATGCAGCATCGTTAACGGCTGCATCGCGATGCATCACTGAATTGATTATTTCTTTCATGTAATTAGCAAGAGTCCATGAGCTAGTGACGTATGGGATATACATTCCTACCAGGAGGGGCAAAGTTTCCCAAACCTCAAAATGCCTATAAATACACCCCTCACCACACCCACAATTCAGTTTTACAAACTTTTACTCCTATGGAGGTGGTGAAGTAAGTTTGTGCTAGATTCTACGTTGATATGCGCTCCGCAGCAAGTTGGAGCCCGGTTTTCCTCTCAGCGTGCAGTGAATGTCAGAGGGATGTGAGGAGAGTATTGCCTATTTTGAATACAGTGATCTCCTTCTACGGGGTCTATTTCATAGGTTCTCTGTTATCGGTCGTAGAGATTCATCTCTTACCTCCCTTTTCAGATCGACGATATACTCTTATTTATATACCATTACCTCTGCTGATTTTCGTTTCAGTACTGGTTTGGCTTTCTACAAACATGTAGATGAGTGTCCTGGGGTAAGTAAATCTTATTTTCTGTGACACTCTAAGCTATGGTTGGGCACTTTGTTTATAAAGTTCTAAATATATGTATTCAAACATTTATTTGCCTTGACTCAGGATGTTCAACATTCCTTATTTTCAGACAGTCAGTTTCATATTTGGGATAATGCATTTGAATCATCATTTTTTTCTTACCTTTAAAAAATTTGACTCTTTTTTCCCTGTGGGCTGTTAGGCTCGCGGGGGCTGAAAATGCTTCATTTTATTGCGTCATTCTTGGCGCGGACTTTTTTGGCGCAAAAAATCTTTTCTGTTTCCGGCGTCATACGTGTCGCCGGAAGTTGCGTCATTTTTTGACGTCCTTTTGCGCCAAAAATGTTGGCGTTCCGGATGTGGCGTCATTTTTGGCGCCAAAAAGCATTTAGGCGCCAAATAATGTGGGCGTCTTATTTGGCGCTAAAAAATATGGGCGTCGCTTTTGTCTCCACATTATTTCAGTCTCATTTTTTCTTTGCTTCTGGTTGCTAGAAGCTTGTTTATTGGCATTTTTTCCCATTCCTGAAACTGTCATTTAAGGAATTTGATCAATTTTGCTTTATATGTTGTTTTTTCTCTTACATATTGCAAGATGTCTCACGTTGCATCCGAGTCAGAAGATACTTCAGGAAAATCGCTGTCTAGTGCTGGAACTACCAAAGCTAAGTGTATCTGCTGTAAACTTTTGGTAGCTATTCCTCCGGCTGTTGTTTGTATTAATTGTCATGACAAACTTGTTAATGCAGATAATATTTCCTTTAGTAATGTACCATTGCCTGTTGCAGTTCCTTCAACATCTAAGGTGCAGAATGTTCCTGATAACATAAGAGATTTTGTTTCTGAATCCATCAAGAAGGCTATGTCTGTTATTTCTCCTTCTAGTAAACATAAAAAATCTTTTAAAACTTCTCTCTCTACAGATGAATTTTTAAATGAACATCATCATTCTGATTCTGATGACTCTTCTGGTTCAGAGGATTCTGTCTCAGAGATTGATGCTGATAAATCTTCATATTTATTTAAAATGGAATTTATTCGTTCTTTACTTAAAGAAGTACTAATTGCTTTAGAAATCGAGGATTCTGGTCCTCTTGATACTAATTCTAAACGTTTAGATAAGGTCTTTAAATCTCCTGTGGTTATTCCAGAAGTTTTTCCTGTTCCTAATGCTATTTCTGAAGTAATTTCCAGAGAATGGGATAAATTGGGTAATTCATTTACTCCTTCTAAACGTTTTAAGCAATTATATCCTGTGCCGTCTGACAGATTAGAATTTTGGGACAAGATCCCTAAGGTTGATGGGGCTATTTCTACCCTTGCTAAACGTACTACTATTCCTACGTCAGATGGTACTTCGTTTAAGGATCCTTTAGATAGGAAAATTGAATCCTTTCTAAGAAAAGCTTATCTGTGTTCAGGTAATCTTCTTAGACCTGCTATATCATTGGCTGATGTTGCTGCAGCTTCAACTTTTTGGTTGGAAACTTTAGCGCAACAAGTAACAGATCATGATTCTCATAATATTATTATTCTTCTTCAACATGCTAATAATTTTATCTGTGATGCCATTTTTGATATTATCAGAGTTGATGTCAGGTTTATGTCTCTAGCTATTTTAGCTAGAAGAGCTTTATGGCTTAAAACTTGGAATGCTGATATGGCTTCTAAATCAACTCTACTTTCCATTTCTTTCCAGGGTAACAAATTATTTGGTTCTCAGTTGGATTCTATTATCTCAACTGTTACTGGTGGGAAAGGAACTTTTTTACCACAAGATAGAAAATCTAAGGGTAAAAACAGGGCTAATAATCGTTTTCGTTCCTTTCGTTTCAACAAAGAACAAAAGCCTGATCCTTCATCCTCAGGAGCAGTTTCAGTTTGGAAACCATCTCCAGTCTGGAATAAATCCAAGCCTTCTAGAAAGGCAAAGCCAGCTTCTAAGTCCACATGAAGGTGCGGCCCTCATTCCAGCTCAGCTGGTAGGGGGCAGGTTACGTTTTTTTAAAGAAATTTGGATCAATTCTGTTCACAATCTTTGGATTCAGAACATTGTTTCAGAAGGGTACAGAATTGGTTTCAAGATGAGACCTCCTGCAAAGAGATTTTTTCTTTCCCGTGTCCCAGTAAATCCAGTGAAAGCTCAAGCATTTCTGAATTGTGTTTCAGATCTAGAGTTGGCTGGAGTAATTATGCCAGTTCCAGTTCTGGAACAGGGGATGGGGTTTTATTCAAATCTCTTCATTGTACCAAAGAAGGAGAATTCCTTCAGACCAGTTCTGGATCTAAAAATATTGAATCGTTATGTAAGGATACCAACGTTCAAAATGGTAACTATAAGGACTATCTTGCCTTTTGTTCAGCAAGGGCATTATATGTCCACAATAGATTTACAGGATGCTTATCTGCATATTCCGATTCATCCAGATCATTATCAGTTCCTGAGATTCTCTTTTCTGGACAAGCATTACCAGTTTGTGGCTCTGCCGTTTGGCCTAGCTACAGCTCCAAGAATTTTTACAAAGGTTCTTGGTGCCCTTCTGTCTGTAATCAGAGAACAGGGTATTGTGGTATTTCCTTATTTGGACGATATCTTGGTACTTGCTCAGTCTTTACATTTAGCAGAATCTCATACGAACCGACTTGTGTTGTTTCTTCAAGATCATGGTTGGAGGATCAATTCACCAAAAAGTTCATTGATTCCTCAGACAAGGGTAACCTTTCTGGGTTTCCAGATAGATTCAGTGTCCATGACTCTGTCTTTAACAGACAAGAGACGTCTAAAATTGATTTCAGCTTGTCGAAACCTTCAGTCACAATCATTCCCTTCGGTAGCCTTATGCATGGAAATTCTAGGTCTTATGACTGCTGCATCGGACGCGATCCCCTTTGCTCGTTTTCACATGCGACCTCTTCAGCTCTGTATGCTGAATCAATGGTGCAAGGATTACACAAAGATATCTCAATTAATATCTTTAAAACCGATTGTACGACACTCTCTAACGTGGTGGACAGATCACCATCGTTTAATTCAGGGGGCTTCTTTTGTGCTTCCGACCTGGACTGTAATTTCAACAGATGCAAGTCTCACAGGTTGGGGAGCTGTGTGGGGATCTCTGACGGCACAAGGAGTTTGGGAATCTCAGGAGGTGAGATTACCGATCAATATTTTGGAACTCCGTGCAATTTTCAGAGCTCTTCAGTCTTGGCCTCTTCTAAAGAGAGAATCGTTCATTTGTTTTCAGACAGACAATGTCACAACTGTGGCATACATCAATCATCAAGGAGGGACTCACAGTCCTCTGGCTATGAAAGAAGTATCTCGAATTTTGGTTTGGGCGGAATCCAGCTCCTGTCTAATCTCTGCGGTTCATATCCCAGGTATAGACAATTGGGAAGCGGATTATCTCAGTCGCCAAACGTTGCATCCGGGCGAATGGTCTCTTCACCCAGAGGTATTTCTTCAGATTGTTCAAATGTGGGAGCTTCCAGAAATAGATCTGATGGCCTCTCATCTAAACAAGAAACTTCCCAGGTATCTGTCCAGATCCCGGGATCCTCAGGCGGAAGCAGTGGATGCATTATCACTTCCTTGGAAGTATCATCCTGCCTATATCTTTCCGCCTCTAGTTCTTCTTCCAAGAGTAATCTCCAAGATTCTGAAGGAATGCTCGTTTGTTCTGCTGGTAGCTCCGGCATGGCCTCACAGGTTTTGGTATGCGGATCTTGTCCGGATGGCCTCTTGCCATCCGTGGACTCTTCCGCTACGACCAGACCTTCTGTCGCAAGGTCCTTTTTTCCATCAGGATCTGAAATCCTTAAATTTAAAGGTATGGAGATTGAACGCTTGATTCTTGGTCAAAGAGGTTTCTCTGACTCTGTGATTAATACTATGTTACAGGCTCGTAAATCTGTATCCAGAGAGATATATTATAGAGTCTGGAAGACTTATATTTCTTGGTGTCTTTCTCATCATTTTTCTTGGCATTCTTTTAGAATTCCGAGAATTTTACAGTTTCTTCAGGATGGTTTAGATAAAGGTTTATCCGCAAGTTCTTTGAAAGGACAAATCTCTGCTCTTTCTGTTCTTTTTCACAGAAAGATTGCTAATCTTCCTGATATTTATTGTTTTGTACAAGCTTTGGTTCGTATAAAACCTGTCATTAAGTCAATTTCTCCTCCTTGGAGTTTGAATTTGGTTCTGGGGGCTCTTCAAGCTCCTCCGTTTTAACCTATGCATTCTTTGGACATTAAATTACTTTCTTGGAAAGTTTTGTTCCTTTTGGCGATCTCTTCTGCCAGAAGAGTCTCTGAATTATCTGCTCTTTCTTGTGAGTCTCCTTTTCTGATTTTTCATCAGGATAAGGCGGTGTTGCGAACTTCTTTTGAATTTTTACCTAAAGTTGTGAATTCCAACAACATTAGTAGAGAAATTGTGGTTCCTTCATTATGTCCTAATCCCAAGAATTCTAAGGAGAAATCGTTGCATTCTTTGGATCTTGTTAGAGCTTTGAAATATTATGTTGAAGCTACTAAGTCTTTCCGAAAGACTTCTAGTTTATTTGTTATCTTTTCCGGTTCTAGAAAAGGCCAGAAAGCTTCTGCCATTTCTTTGGCATCTTGGTTGAAATCTTTAATTCATCTTGCCTATGTTGAGTTGGGTAAAACTCCGCCTCAAAGGATTACAGCTCATTCTACTAGGTCAGTTTCTACTTCCTGGGCGTTTAGGAATGAAGCTTCGATTGATCAGATTTGCAAAGCAGCAACTTGGTCCTCTTTGCATACTTTTACTAAATTCTACCATTTTGATGTATTTTCTTCTTCTGAAGCAGTTTTTTGTAGAAAAGTACTTCAGGCAGCGGTTTCAGTTTGAATCTTCTGCTTATGTTTTTCATTAAACTTTATTTTGGGTGTGGATTATTTTCAGCAGGAATTGGCTGTCTTTATTTTATCCCTCCCTCTCTAGTGACTCTTGCGTGGAAAGATCCACATCTTGGGTAATCATTATCCCATACGTCACTAGCTCATGGACTCTTGCTAATTACATGAAAGAAAACATAATTTATGTAAGAACTTACCTGATAAATTCATTTCTTTCATATTAGCAAGAGTCCATGAGGCCCGCCCTTTTTTGTGGTGGTTATGATTTTTTTGTATAAAGCACAATTATTCCAATTCCTTATTTTTTATGCTTTCGCACTTTTTTCTTATCACCCCACTTCTTGGCTATTCGTTAAACTGAATTGTGGGTGTGGTGAGGGGTGTATTTATAGGCATTTTGAGGTTTGGGAAACTTTGCCCCTCCTGGTAGGAATGTATATCCCATACGTCACTAGCTCATGGACTCTTGCTAATATGAAAGAAATGAATTTATCAGGTAAGTTCTTACATAAATTATGTTTTTCAGCAGCCCTAGCGCTAACTGGCTAGATAATAAATAAATAAATAAATAAATAAATAAATAAATAAATAAATAAATAGCCCTGACCTAAGGGGGATGTCAGAAGAGACTTAGAAACACCGTAATAACAGAGGTAAAAAGCAGGGTGTATTTGATTTAAATCACTAGTCAGTAAGACCGATATTCTTTAAATGTATTTTAAATCATGGTTTTCGTTTTTAGAGTGCTTTCAGATTATTTTTTTCCAGTTATATCAGAGCATTACTGATTAGGTTGTATATCATTTAGATATGCATAGATAGATATTTGGAATGAATGAAATTATTTAAAGGTGAACTGTCTCCAATTTAATTGGTTAATCATTCATATTTGATCAACTTTTCACCTGTACTTTATTGGAAGGGGAAAATGATTAAATTAATAATAATTGAAATAGTTTTATTTAACTAAAGCAATAACATTAGTTTTCAATTTTACTGCTTGCCCCTCCCTCCTCATACTTAGGTCCTTGTGCAGATCTATATCATTTTTATTGCTTGCCCCTCCCTCCTCACACTTAGGTCCTTGTGCAGATCTACAGTATATCATTTTTACTGCTTGCCCCATCCCTCCTCACACGTAGGTCCTTGTGCAGATCTATATAATTTGTACTGCTTACCCCTCCCTCCTCACACGTAGGTCCTTGTGCAGATCTATATCAATTGTACTGCTGCCCCTCCCTCCTCACACTTGGGTCCTGGTGCAGATCTTTATCATTGTTACTGTTTGCCCCATCCTTCCTCACACGTAGATCCTTGTGCAGATCTATATCATTTGTACTGCTTGCCCCATCTCTCCTCACACGTAGGTCCTTGTGCAGATCTACAGTATATAATTTTTACTGCTTGCCCCTCCCTCCTCACACGTAGGTCCTTGTGCAGATCTATATAATTTTTACTGCTTGTCCCTCCCTCCTCACACTTAGGTCCTTGTGCAGATCTATATCATTTTTACTGCTTGCCCCTCCCTCCTCACACGTAGGTCCTTGTGCAGATCTATATCATTTTTACTGCTTGTCCCTTCCTCCTCACACTTAGGTCCTTGTGCAGATCTATATCATTTGTACTGCTTGCCCCATCCCTCCTCACACTTAGGTCCTTGTGCAGATCTATATCACTTTTACTGCTTGCCCCTTTCTCCTCACACGTAGGTCCTTGTGCAGATCTATATCAATTGTACTGCTGCCCCTCCCTCCTCACACTTGAGTCCTGGTGCAGATCTGTATAATTTTTACTGCTTGCCCCATCCCACCTCACACTTAGGTCCTTGTGCAGATCTATATAATTGTTACTGCTTGCGCAGATCTGTATTATTTTTACTGCTTGCCCCATACCTCCTCACACTTAGGTCCTTGTGCAGATCTATTCCACTTCAAACAATCTTCTATTCAGTGAGCTGCTTGAAACTTGGTATGGGTTGATTCTGTGTACATAGATTTACAGGGGAGCATTTGCATTAAAGGGACAATAAAGTCAAAATTTAAACTTTTGATTCACAAAGAAAAAAAGTAATTTTTAATTTTCCAATTGACTTCTTATCTAATTTGCTTTGTTCTTTTGGTATCCATTGTTGAAAAAGCCTTCATAGGTAGGCTCAGAAGGAATGCACTACTGTGAGCTAGCTGTTTGTCACTGTCTCATCCAATGTATTCAGTTAGGCCCCAGTAGAGGCTCGCCTTAAACAAAGGATTCCAAGAGAATGAAGTAAATCTGAAATCTCAAAATTGTATGCTCTGTCTGAAACCCAAAAGTTATCTTTCATGATTTATGTTTTTTAAGTGTATATTTATCAACTCTGTATGTTAATTTTATAACATTATGCTGTGAAGAAGGGGCAGGTTATTTCTAGACACAAATCCTGTATTTTGGGATGAATAACCTTCATTCATATTCATTCTCTTTTTACAGCTGCTGCTGGTTTGTAATGCACAGCTGCAAAATACACAAGTTTCCTATTTCTCCTACCAGAAATTCAGGCTGAAATTCTCCTTCACTATTGTTATAGCCAGTAGTTGATTGCTGACTCTCGCCTAGCTCACCAACCTATAGTTGATAATGTTATACTATTAGTGAAACAAATGGGTATTGGGGACCAGTCTCTATGAAACCTCTTCATGGTTTCTAGATCATCCTTTTTTACCTATGTTCTATATTATTGAAGATTTGGAACATTGTTTAGTAACCTATACAGAGACCTCCTTGACGCATATATTCCTGAGCCTTGGTTGACATGGTGCCATAACTAGGGCAGACCTAATGAATGCTAAGGCATACTGCCAGGAGTACCATCTGACCTGGCTCTACAGCTTTATTAGCAGGTTGTGTTCCAAGGCTATGATAGTTTTGTAGGTTTGTTTGGCAGTTTGTATAGCTTTTGTATTACAAATTAGTAAGCAAGCGATCTCCCAATATGTTACAACCATTTTACACTGCTTCCCAAAACCATCCAAGAAATTCCTTCTCCACTGTGTGAAACTCACATTTGGTAAAGCAGTATAGAAACTTGTAAACTTATCTTTCCTTTGGACATTTCACCCCATCACAAACATTTAGCAAGAATTTGATGAGTTGATTGCCAAAGGAAGGCATAGAAGTGCATCATTATGTGAGTAATTTCCTCATTCTGGCTCCCTCTGATAATAAATAAATAAATAAATAAATATATATATATATATATATATATATATATATATATATATATATATATATTATGTCCCCTTTTGTAATGTCCTGTAAGAGGAAAAACATCATTGCAATGCATTTTTATCGCAGCATAGCTAATTTGTGCATTGATGAGCCTTCTACTAGGCATAGTGACATGAGTTATTGACTCATACTCATACATACGAGTGAAGTCTGAAATTTCCTGCTGGGTATTATGGGCCAAAGTTAATTGTGCAATAGTACAAAGTCCAGCAAAGAAGCCCAGAGGAGCCACTGGCCAGCTCCTACAAATAAAATCAAAATACAATAGCAGCTCCTTAATGCACTCAGTTTATTGAAGATACAGGTATACAAACCCCTTAATCATGCATCAAAGTTAATTGTGCAATAGTACAAAGTCCAGCAGAGGAGCCACTGGCCAACTCCTCCAAATACAATAGCATCTCCTTAATGCACTCAGTTTATTGAAGAGACAGGTATACAAACCCCTTAATCATGCATAAAGTTAATGGGTCATGCTTTTTTAATCCCCCAGGCTTCTCTTGGGCCACAACATGTGAGCACTTTAGTATGGGGGAGTAACACTGCTGAGTTGCTTTGTCCAGTGATTTTAGGAAATGTGTCCTTTAAATGTATTGTAACTCAGAACTATTGATCTGACTCTTCTACAGCTGTGTGAGTTTTTCAGAAATATAATTATCGAATCCTTTACCCATTTAATTAAGCTAAGCACTTTTTCCATTGGCAGAAATGCATACCTATTGCAACACCCCAGTTTCGATTTCAAGGACAAGCAATTGTCAGGCCTATCTGTCTTCAAGAGCCACTTCTTGGAGAATGGACATTCAGCATGGGTTTTTCATTAGCTATAGTGAATGCTGATAATAAATGATAGCATTAAATTGCAATAATCTGATGGAGCTTATTCTGTGGGAATACACAAGAACAGAAGGGCGCCTCCTAGTGTAATATAGTTTTACACAGTATGCAATCAAACACAATGTAAGACAGGTACTCACAATGGAAGCAGCACCCACTTGTGCTTAGTAACACCTACTGGGATCTCTGTGTCCCAGCTCACTGCTCCTTGGATCCTGCAGACCACCATCCAGGGCATCTCCCCAAGGCAAAAAACTCAGGCTCTCAGTCAGGTGAAAATAGAACTCCAATTTTAATAAAATACAATATAAAACCATAGGGCCAAGCAGTAACCACTATGTGATAAAATGTTACAACGCGTTTCTCAGGCATATAAATCCTAACTGAGAGCTCTAAGCTTTAAACAAAACATATCCAATCAAAACTAAAGTTTACTGCCCCTCCTCCTTATACAGGTGTTTGCTATGATGATTAACTCTCCATATACCTCTATCAAACTGTAGAGTATAAATAATTAATTCCCCACATACAATGAACCATTGCCAATGGTATCCTTCCTTGATGTGTGTAACAACATGCCCGTAAAATTTAAACTGTATATAATTGTCATAAAAAATATATTACATCTAACCCCTATGAGCTGTTTAACTTATGAACTTATTATCAACCAAAGCCCAGACTCGCTCAAATAACGGTTTAAACATTGTTTCCAAACCTTAAAGGTGTAATAGCGGAGATTTAATCAAACCAGTTAGAATTGATGCATACTGAGCGTAATTGTAATTTGTATCTAACATGTATCTATACTTGTTTGCGTATCTTATGATGCTGATAGCCAATGAGTGGTCTCATCTTTTTACTATCCGCCAATTTGAAAGTTTTAGCCTCATATTACGTAATGTGGATTAACACATTATTATTATTATATTATGATTAAGATCAGGTTAGATACTAGTACATACATTTATATAGAAAGGATTACAGACACATGTAAATACATAGATTTATTTTTCTTCCGCCGCTATTTGATTTAGAATAGACCAGTACTTAATCATTTGTAGTGGTGGCCCTCGTTTTCATGTAATTTCATGCTTAGTACTCTCACAGTTGTGACAGCTTTGAGGGATGCGGAAGTAAACACCTACATAATAGGCCAGTAACAAAGTTAATTCATGCCCGATACCCTCAGGCGTGTTAATCCTCATTACATAATATGACGCTAAAACTTTCGTATTGGCGGATAGTAAAAAGATGAGACCGCCCATTGGCTATAAGCATCTTAAGATACGGAAACAAGTATAGATACAACATGTTGGATACAAATTACAATTACGCTCGGTATCCATCAATTCTAACTGGTTTGATGAAATCTCCGCTATTACACCTTTAAGGTTTGGAAACAATGTTTAAATCGTTATTTGAGCGAGTCTGGGCTTTAGTTGATAATAAGTTCATAAGTTAAACAGCTCATAGGGGTTAGATAGAGCTCTGTTAGGATGTATATGCCTGAGAAACGCGTTGCAACATTTTATCACATAGTGGTTACTGCTTGGCCCTATGGTTTTATATTGTATTTTATTAAAATTGGAGTTCTATATTCACCTGACTGAGAGCCTGAGTTTTTTGCCTTGGGGAGACGCCCTGGATGGTGGTCTGCAGGATCCAAGGAGCAGTGAGCTGGAGATCCCAGTAGGTGTTACTAAGCACAAGTGGGTGCTGCTTCCATTGTGAGTACCTGTCTTACATTGTGTTTGATTGCATACTGTGTAAAACTATATTACACTAGGAGGCGCCCTTCTGGTCTTGTGTATTCCCACAGAATTTGCTTAAGTTTTTCCTACTGGATTGAGAAGAAGCAGCCGACAGTGGAGAGTAAAAGAATCCTCTGGAGTCTCTAGAAGGGACAGAGTAAACAATATTTACCATATATATGGACGTTTAAGATAAGAATGACTTATTTATGATAGAAAACTGTTTGTATAACATCTGTTCGAATTTAAGATCTCACTATTATTTTTTGGGCGACATAAGATTTGCTATAATATTTTGCTAATTTTTTGGTGTATTGCGCCCCCTTGAGTGGTTATGAGGGCTTGTCACCAGGTTTATCTTAATCGTTATGTTTCCATCTTCAGAAGCTCCCACTAGACACCAACATTCCACTGGCTTTTGTATTTCTCCATTCTCTCTCTTCTTTTCTGTTCCTCAAAAGATTCAGCAAGACAAATTAGAATAAATAGCATGTTATGGTGTGTGTGTGTTTTTTTTCTATGGACCCAGGCGTCTCAGTAAGGATGGATAATATAATGATTTATTTTAAATATATTAGGGACAATGTATCAATATAAGTATTGATTCATCATCCTGAAGTTAACTATGTGCTCTGAGATTATATAGCTAGATACATGTAATTGTTAGGTAAAGTCAGCATACATTATGAACCAATAAGAATTTTGTTTATACATTTTAAGATATACTTGATTATTACCACTATGGACTTAATCTATACTTTGTGAAATACCTCCCATATACCTCTTCTGGACCTTTGTGTAAATTTCCATCTGCACACTGGGATCCTATCAGTCAGTCGTGTACAGGTAAACCCTTAACTCTCTCACTCACACACAAGCAGACAATACAAGACAATTTGTTAATAAGTCCGTCAGAATGTTTCTGATAACATCTTCTCATGAAACTGGCTGTGGAACTGCTTTTAATCATGCCCATGTGTCCAAATCCTGCTTTTCCATCCAGATCCACAGGCTTTTTATCTTTTGGCCAATGAAGCAACTTTTGTACTTTAATCCACTTGTGGAAATCCGGTTTTAAGCCTTGCCAACTGCCTTCATTTGTAACCTATTGATCTGCAATATATTTTTATCAATGCAGTTGCATGAACGTTTTTGAATTGTATTGTTTTTTTTCTTAAGATATGGTGAGTGCACAGCATCATCTTAATTACTGTTGGAAATATCACTCCTGGCCAGCAGGAGGAGGCAAAGAGCACCACAGCAAAGCTGTTAAGTATCACTTCCCTTCCCACAACCCCCAGTCATTCTCTTTGCCTTTGGTGCAAGGAGTAGGTGAAGTTTTTGGTGTCTGAAATTTTTTACTTCAATCAAGATTTTATTTTTTTTAAAGTCAGAGTAGGTTTGCTCAGATCTTTCAAAGCAGGGTTTAGCCGTACTCCACGTTAGTCTCTTCAGTAAGACAGTGGTGGCTTTTAAGCAGTTGAGAACTTGTGGGGTGGACCTCACTTTGTTTTTTTCAACATGTTTGCTGCCCTATATAGAAAGCCTGAGTAAGTTTACTCTAATCTTTCTTTCTCCACAGGTCCATGTGAGGAGTGGCCTCCTCTCACAACGGGTGAGCTGTTTTTCTGCCGGACAGTCTAAATTACAGGTAAGTGACAATTTTTTCTTTGAAGTACAAAGGACACTGGTACTTTAAGCAGTTTATTACTGCAAGGGGAGGTTTTATAAATTGATCCTATTAGGGATTTATTTTGGCAGAATAGCAGGCACTGTGATGAATATTTGAGAATGCTTGTGCAATACAGGGTTTATTAACCCAGTTTATTGGTGGCCCAGGTAATTTCTCCTGGCTCCGGTGTAACTTTAACCGGTCATTTTATACTCCCCCCCCCCCCCCCCCCCCCCCCGACCATGAGGTTAACTACCTAGGCAAAGTATTTGCCGTTTTTACTTTTTTCTAAGATGGCCGCCGGGACCGACCCTGTCTTCACAGGAGAGGCGGTTCCCTATTCTGAGGTGGCAGTCAGGAGTGCGCGCTTTCTAGCTCATACGCTAGGAGACTTCCGGAGTGGTGACAGTGTCAGTTACAAGCTCTGGCATTGGATTATCTCCGACTTCATTCTCAAAGAATCCTGAGTGAACCGGATCTGTTGCGATCTTCTCAAATTCTGTCTCGGAAGAATTCTGGTCATCAGGGGCAGGTAGGCACCTCAGCAGTTAAGTTGAGGTGTAGAGAGTGCCAAAGTGGGGGAAGTATTATCTCTATTACATATTATTGGTAATTCTTTTAAGTCTTAAAGGGACAGTATCGTTTGTAAATAAAATATAATTTATTTATTTTTTTGCAATATGGACCAAGAGGCTTTGCTTCCTGTAGAATGCAAGCTTTGTTTTAACAACCAAGTAGAACCCCCTCTGCCTTTTTGTTCTTCATGTATTGAAAGAACTTAATTTTATAAAGATAGACTTTTTGAATCTGAGCTACCATTCTCTAAGGCTGATGCTGTTCAGGTTTCTCCTGTATCAAAAATGTTGCAGCTTTCTCCTCAAGGGTCTCAATCCTTATAGTCTTCACATGCAGTGCCCTGCGGTTCCTCTCATGCTCCTGGAGGAGTTTATTTGCAGGCAGAAATTGCTGCCCAGGTATCCTCTGCGGTATCTGCAGCATTGGCTGCCATTCCCATGCGTCAGGGAAAACGCAAGAGGAAATTTAAAGATTGAGTTAGTAAGGTTTCTGAGCCAGTTATGGCTAACCACGTTGCTCTTTCTCAGAAGTCTGAGGAGGAAGACACGTCCGAAGCCTCGGAGGGTAAAATCTCAGACTCAGACAGTATAATTCCTCCTTCTGATGCTGGAGTTGTATCCTTCAGATTTAAGCTGGAACACCGTGTTTTGTTAAAGGAGGTTTTGGCTACTTTGGACAACTCCGATATGACTGTCGTAGTCAACTCTAAGAAATCTAGTAAGCTAAATAAATACTTTGATGTTCCCTCCGCGTTGGAGGTATTTCCCTTCTGGACCGTGCTTCAGAGATTATTGCACAGGAGTGGGAGAGACCTGGAATTAATTCCTTTTTTTTCCTTAAGGCACGTGGAATACACCGAATCATCAATTACTATTGGGATAACCACTCCTGGCCAGCAGGAGGAGGCTAAGAGCACCACAGCAAAGCTTCCCTTCCCACAAACCCCAGTAATTCTCTTTGCCTTCGGTGCAAGGAGGAGGTGAAGTTTTCTGGTGTCTGAAGAGATTGGATTTATTCACATCAATCAAGTTTTTATTATTATAAAATCCAGAGTAGGTTTGCTCTGACCTTTTCTCTCACGATTGGGCTTAGCCTACCCCACGTTAGTCTCTTCAGCAGGGCAGTGGTGGCTTTAAAGCAGTTAGGAACTTTTGAGGTGGGTCTCACTGCCTTTTTTTTCTAACATGTTGCTGGCTTTGTATAGAAAGCCAAAGTAGAAGTGCAAGTAAGTGCCTTTTTGCCTTCTGAGGCTGAGAGACGGGCACTAAAAAGGGTTGAAATCCTCTCTGCAACTTATGTTGGACATATATATCCTTTAGAAGGATATTTTAGGCAGTATGCAGGCACTTTATGGTGACAGGAGAATAGGGGTTAATATAGAATCCCCTGTATTTATATTTGGGCTCATGTGTTCATGTTTAGAGGCTCCTATAGGGTTAATGACTCCTCTAACTAATTTTTATTTCATCTGGCTGTGTTCCGTTTAAGCTTGTGTAGCTTTTTAATCATGGTCAGTGGCGTGCACTTTTTTACTTTGACTGTGCAGTAATAAGCAAACCTGTGTGCTTCAATGCTTATTAGAGAGTGTCTTTTAGAGTCTGCTTCCCTTGTCTGTGGACAGAGTAGCGTGTCTGTGCGCTTCAATTGTGCTCAATGTTGGGCAAGGAATCTTGGTTTATGTGTTTTTTCAGTGTCTGCTTATTTAGAGACATCGATAGTAACTTCAGCTGGTTTAATGAAGCGCGATGCTAGAAAATGTTCGTGCTTCATTACAATGCTGCTAAAGTGTCCCCGCCTCCTTCACTGTGAAGGAGATGCGGCACCATGTCAGTATACTCCGGTTGAGAACGGAGTTGTTTTGCCACTTCTCAGAAAAAAAAACGTTTTGTTTTTGATTATGTTAATGGGAGCATAAATTATTATTTAATATCTCCCTGATACTATACTATATACTCATATTTATTATACAATATTCATCTGTCCTGTGTTTGAGAATTATGTTTGAAAACATTTTTATAAAGAAATGATGGGGAACGTTTTGTTATTGATTAAAACGATTGGGTGCATAAATGTATTTATTTAAAATCTCCCTCTCCTTGATACTATATTCTCATATTTAGTATACAATATTCTTCTGTTCTGTGTTTTATTGTCCCTTTTGTCTACTTAAAGTAGACAGCTGCATTTAATCTCACCTCTCAGTTTTTATTTGCAAAAACTCTGTGGTTTTAGACACTAATATTATTTTCTAATATGCTTTTATGTGTTTCGCTGGATCTCTTGAGATAGAGAGAGCGCGTTACTTCTGAGCCAATGTCTCCCAGGATGATACTGTCTGGGCAATGACACAGTTTCTCCTTTTTCGTCCCAAGTCTCTATGGCGTCACCTGCAGTGCCCTGCGGTTCCTCGTTATCTCCTGGAGGAGTTATTTGCATGCAGAATTTGCTGCTCAGGTATCTGTTGGGTACTTGCGGCATTATCTGCTTTTCCTATTCTTAGGGAAAATCGCTGGAGGAACATTAGAGATTCAGTTAGTAAGGTTTCTGTATCGCCTGCTACTGCTCTGGTCGCCTTCCTCATAGGTCTGATGAGGAGGATACGCCAGTAGTATCTGAGGGTGAAATCTCAGATTCGGTCAGTATAATTCCTTCATTTGTTGCTGAAGTAGTAACCTTCAGATTTAAGCTTAAACACTTTTGTGTACGGTTAAAGGAGGTTTTGGCTATTTGGAGCGACTTCGACATCCCTGTCGTCATCAATCCTAAAGAATCTAGTAAAATTTTAAATTCTAGGATTCTTTGTGGAAGGTGTCTGGTCTGGTGAGGGATTCGCCGGTAGCTAGGTGAAAGTCTCAGACTCGGACAGTATAATTCCTTCATCTGCTGTTAAAGTGGTCTACTTCAGATGTATGCTTGCACCTCGTGTACTTTTAAAGGAGGTTTTAGTTACTTGGACGACATTGATTCCCTGTCATTGTCAACCTTTAGAAGTTTTGTAAACTTTATCTTTTCTCTGATGTTCTACTATGACTCAGAGAACTTTGATCCCTAGGGAGGGTAGTTGCTCCTTCCGGATCCATGGATAAGAAGCTGGTGGGTTAACTGTTCAATTAGAGCAATGCCTTGTCTTACTAGACTTGCTGTACTAGCCGCCGGGCAATGGGGCTGAGACCTGGTCAGCTGAGAAGTCTACCTGGGGCTTAATGGTACAGCCTAGGCTTTTTAGTCCTGCAGTTGCACGTTCAATATTTTATGTTCCTCCTAATCAACGCTTCTGGTGGGACCTTGTTTGGTCTTGGCCTGGCAGAGTTTTCCTCTGACTTTAAGGGTGGAAAAATATTTTTCTACCACACGCCAAGAGAGTAAGACGAAATGGAAGGTTTTCCTCTTTCTGCAGGGTCAGTCTTGTCTTTTAAAGTCCAATTTAAGATTCCTCCCAGGGACAGAGTTTTCCGTCTAGAGTGTTTATAATCCAAGCTTGTAGAGAGGCATTCCTTGACCTGGATTCAGGACCTTCCTCTCTGGGAATTATAGTTCCAATCCCAGTCTGGGAACGGAAACTAGGTATTTATCTTTCTCAGGTTCTGACCTTCAAATAGTATCCATTCTCCTTATGTTTGAGAGGACCTGTTCATAACGAACATAGACCTGAAGGATGTGTATTTTTTGCTCCCATTATTTGGGATCTTCTCAAGTTTGAGTCTTGTCGCTATAGAATGACTTTTAGGTCTTGGAGTATTGCAAGGTGTTCTGCTGGACAATTTATGATTCAGGTGTCATCCTCCTTCGAGCAGACTCCCTTTCAAGAGATCTTGTCCAATTTTCTTTCCCATAGATGGGAAATGAATCTGGAGAAGAGTTCCCTTGTTTCATCCACAAGGGTGATTGATAGACGTCTTCTCCTAGATAGAGAAACTATAAGGTCTTTAAGATGTCAAGTTTTCAAAGATCTATTCTTTTTCCTTTCTCTGCAGTTTACTGTCCAGGTGACTGCGAGCTCTTGTGGTCCGGTAAATATATTAACTATTTTTGTAACAAGAAGGTTGGGAGTTTGGATCTAGCTGCAGTTGATTTTATCTTCACGTTTCAGTGGCTTAATATATGGAGGAATTGGTCTGTTATATTGGACATCAATCCCTTTTACTATTTTCCATTCGGATCCTATAGACCAATATCATTGCTTAATAGCTGTTGAAATGTACCATGAATTGGATTATAAATAAATTATAATAAAAAAAAGGTATCTCTATAACACAATATTATACATTAGCAAGAGCACTAGATAACAGCACTATTACCTGTCATGTACTGCTACAGATACTACCTAGGTATCTCTATAACACACAATATTATACATTAGCAAGAGCACTAGGTAACAGCATTATTACCTGTCATAAAGATACCTAGGTATTATCTTTAGCACTACATGACAGGTAATAGTGCTCTTGCTAATGTATAATATTGTGGGTTATAGAGATACCTAGGTAGTATCTGTAGCAGTACATAACAGACAATATTATACATTAGCAAGAGCTCTAGATAACAGCATTATTATCTGTCATGTAGTGCTACAGATACTACCTAGGTATTTCTATGACAGGTAATAATGCTGTTATCTAGTGCTCTTGCTAATGTATAATATTGTGGGTTATAGAGATACCTAGGTAGTATCTGTAGCAGTACATAACAGACAATATTATACATTAGCAAGAGCTCTAGATAACAGCATTATTATCTGTCATGTAGTGCTACAGATACTACCTAGGTATCTCTATGACAGGTAATAATGCTGTTATCTAGTGCTCTTGCTAATGTATAATATTGTGTGTTATAGAGAGACCTAGGTAGTATCTGTAGCACTACATGACAGGTAATAGTGCTGTTATCTAGTGCTCTTGCTAATGGATAATATTGTGGGTTATAGAGATACCTAGGTAGTATCTGTAGCACTACATACACACAATATTATCCATTAGCAAGAGCACTAGATAACATCACTACCTGTCATGTAGTGCTATGGATACTACCTAGGTATCTCTATAACACAATATTATACATTAGCAAGAGCACTAGATAACAACTATTACCTGTCATGTAGTGCTACAGATGCTACCTAGGTATCTCTATAACACACAATATTATACATTAGCAAGAGCACTAGATAACAGCACTATTACCTGTCATGTAGTGCTACAGATACTACCTAGGTATCTCTAAAACACAATATTATACATTAGCAAGAGCACTAGATAACAGCACTATTACCTGTAATGTAGTGCTACAGATACTACCTAGGTATCTCTATAACACACAATATTATACATTAGCAAGAGCACTAGATAACAGCACTATTACCTGTAATGTAGTGCTACAGATACTACCTAGGTATCTCTATAACACACAATATTATACATTAGCAAGAGCACTAGATAACAACACTATTACCTGTCATGTAGTGCTGCAGATGCCTACCTAGATATCCCTGCATCAAATATCTTGAGAACAAAGCAAATTTGATAATAGAAGTAAATAGAAAAAAAAATTATACGCTCTGTTTGAATCACAAAATATTTTTTGGGGGGTTTCATATCCCTTTAATATCCTTATTCTAGCTTTATTATGCCCAGCGTCAGAATGCTGTATCCACAGCTCTTAGATCAGTGATGGTTAACCTTGGCATCCCCAGATGTATTGGAACTATATTTCCCATAAAGCTCTCAGATGTATTGGAACTATATTTCCCATAAGGCACTCTGCACTCAAGTCAAGCACCATGGGCAAGGTAGTTCACAAACATCAAGGATGCCAAGGGAAGCGCTGCCTTGAACTGTTCTGTAAAATTAGTCAAATATCTCTATCCCTCTATCCTCTAATCTCTAATACAATGTGCATAGGTGGAACAGTGAAAGCTGAATGTTGTCAAAACACCCAATTTAAGGGATGTAAAGGGCCCTATGGGAAGGATATAATTATAGGGTTTTTATATTATAGTTTGAAGAATGACTCCTCTGCATCACATAACTGCTTTAAAACACATTTTTATTTGGTAATTTAACCGTTGTATACACTTATGAGGAATTTGCTTTTAAGAAACACAATTACTAACCAGCCAGGACAAAATTGTAATCTGAGGTTTGGGCACAGAGGTGACACATAAGCCAACGGGAATCCTTCCCCCACTTGGAAGCATTTTCTCTTAATAAACCAAATGTGCAAACCAATAACCGATCCCAGTGCAGTTCTTTATTCCCACTGCATTTGTTTCCAACAGATGGATCCATGACTAGGAGCAACCCAGATGGACATAACATTTCTCCTAGCTCAACAGAATTTGTGAGGGAAGAGATCAGTGTTGTCCAACATTGTCCAAAAACAAACAAAATTAACAGAATTCCTTCAAGCAAGTGTAAAAAAAAATCGATGATTACAAAGACTAAGAAATCATACGAAGAAAGAAATCTCACATCATCCCTTATATATCATGATAAGGACAATATAGGGATAGCTAATACTGTCAATTGTGTTACACAGTGTAGCCGGCGAAATACCAGGTCACAAAAGATTACTAACACGGAATCTGTAAAGTGTAATTCTAGTGAAGGTGATAACAGCATAAAAAGTGAAGTTGATTATATTTTACCAACCAAGTCTAGCTCAGGTTATAAATGCTTAGAGTGTCTGAAATGCTTTGATAGAAATGTTGATTTAGCTAAACATCAGGCAATTCACACAGAAGAAAAACCATTTGTATGCTCTGAGTGTGGGAGGTGTTTTAATTGGAGCTCCCATCTGATTGCACATATGCGAACTCATACAGGTGAAAAACCATTTGAGTGCCCAGAGTGTGGAAAATGTTTCAACTGGATTTCAAACCTCAACTCACATAAGAAAATGCATAGAAAGGAAAAAAAGCGATTACCATGTTCTTACTGTGGGAAGTGTTTTCTCAAGAAAGAACGACTTGCAGTACATCAGAGAAGTCATACAGGCGAACAAGGCTATGTATGTTCTGAATGTGGGGAATCTTTTAGCTTAAAAACATCTCTCATTGGGCACATGCGAACTCATGCAGGGGAGAAAACATTTGAATGTCCTGAATGTGGGAAAAGCTTTAACTGGCCTTCAGGACTCATTGGTCACATGAGAAGTCATACGGGGGAAAAACCCTTTATATGTAAAGAATGTGGGAAAGGCTTTATGAGTAAGTCACACATGCTTAGACACCAAGGGATGCATTCGGTCGAAAAACAGTTCCAGTGTCCTGAATGTGGGAAGTTTCTGAAATATAAATCATCTCTTGATCTGCATATGAAACATCACACTGGGGAAAACCAGTTTACATGTATTGTTTGTGGGAAAAGTTTTAGTACCAGCTCCTCGCTCCGTGTGCATCAGAGAAGTCACACAGGAGAAAAACCTTATAAATGTTATTGTGGCAAAAGTTTTAACAGTAACAATTACCTCCTTGTCCACCAGAGAACTCACACAGGTGAAAAGCCTTATTCCTGTTCTGAATGTGGGAAATGTTTTCGGTGTGAATCAAGTCTTCTTAGCCATAAAAAAACACACACAGGGGAAAAACCATTTGCATGTTCTGAATGTGGGAAATGTTTTGCTAACAAGTCCCTTCGTGCTGTGCATGTGAGGATTCACACAGGAGAGAAACCTTTTGCTTGTTCTGATTGTGATAAGTCTTTTAGACGTGCTTCACATCTGGTTAGCCATAGTAAGGTCCATACAGGTGAGAAACCATTTTCTTGTTCTGAATGTGGGAAATGTTTTACCAGAAACACAACACTTGTGACACATCAGAGGGTGCACACTGGAGAAAAGCCGTTCTCATGCTCTGAATGTGGAAAACGGTTTGCCTGTAAATCAGACATTTTTAAACATCGAATGATTCATACAGGAGAAAAACCATTTGAATGTTCTGAGTGTGGGAGATGTTTTAACAGAAGCTCATCCCTTGCAAAACACAAGACCCTTCACATGATAGAAAATTCTGTGTGAAATGTGCACCATTTTAGTAACATTTGCAGTGAAGCCAAAAAATAACTAAAACCAAACAAACCAAATGACAGTAACTTTTGCATAACACAAGGAGTGAATTATTTCAGTTTTATGTAATCATTTATTTGTCTGATGATTTCAGTAAACTGCATTTGTCCTACCACCAATACGTTCTGTATTTAAACAGAAGTCAAGTTCATGAATTGCTATCAGGGGCAAAATGGGACACCCATGATATTGTTTTGTATAATTGCCACTACAGATTCTTTATTTCATATTAAATTGTGAACATTTCTAGTGCTAAACATAAGTTTCCATTTGTACTTATTCTAAGGCATCAGCTCCTCTTCACTGTATATGCATTTTGTGATTGGCTAATAGCTGTCACATGGTGCATAGAAAATGGAAGTTACTTAATGATAAATCCACTATTGATTTGAAATTCAGACTAATTGTTATTGTATTGTCTCTTTGTTATGCAACTACTGTATTTATTTAATAGTCATTACCACTTGTTTGATTTATGTACATTAAGAACCATTCAGTAGATGTTGTGCATCTTACATTAAAAGTGCAGGTAAACAAGACTCTGGTCTCACCATGATCTATTTAATTGGAATGTTTCTAACATTGGCTGATATGAAATGCACAAACTTAACATCAAATCAATGTGTTCCATATTTCAGTTACTTGTGCATTGGATAGCGTATCATCTAGAAGTAACATAGAATGTTTTAATATTGCACTGATCGCACCCAGCTACTTCATAATGTTCTATTTTAGTGAGTAGAAACCACATATACTACTTATATAGTATAGCTTATGGCTTGTGTTCCTCATTGTCTATTCTAACCACTAATGTAAGGTAATAAACATATTTAGACTTTGCAGGAAGCTTTTTATTTGAGTTAAATGAAGATAATATCCCTCATGCTACAAGAATGTTTTAGCCTTTATTCAGTAACGTGTGGCTTTCAATGTATCCTGGGTGTATAAGTAATATAAAATAAATTACCTTTAAATATGCCTCCTGCCAGGCTCCACGGCTGTGAAAACTATAAGTAGAGAGTATCAGTTATACAGGTGTGTGTACCCTGCACAGGAGATCCACAGAGGACCCTCCACACAGGTGCTGCTAGATGCAAAGAAAAAGGAAAGAAGCAAAAGTCCAAAAAGGACATACGGGGGTCCCAAACCTCAAAGAAACCTCTCTGAGGAATAATGAACAAAATGAACATAAAACTTAACTTTTAATATATATTAATTAAAAAAAGAAGTAAAAATTATTTTAAAAAACACTTTTAAAAAGGTATCAACATACAGGGGCATCAAACGTCCAGTTCACAGTATTGATTCTATATGTACAATAGTGGTCTATAATTTCACATAACAGAAAAGTACAAATGGGTAACTATATCCATTGCATAGTGTACCACGAAACAAAAAGCACCCTAAAATAAAGTCTACCGGTGACTATAAGGTCGCTCCTTTATCAAAGGCCACCCATGCCCACCGTTTACCCATCGCTCCACGGCTGCACCCATGCCCCGTTTACCCATCGCTTCCGCTGTCACCTGCACACTCATGTAAACGGAATTGCAGAAGGCATATTGAAAAGTATTTTTTTTTTAGTTTAAAAAGCAGCTTTGCGTTTATACATCCAGGATACATTTAGAGCCATACACTACAGAAATAAAGGCAAAAAATAAATCACATTTACTGTCTCTTTAAAGCAATAGAACAAAATAGTAATTTAAACACTATAAGTAAGGCTAAGCAAATGTGTTTTTATACCAGTTCTGTATATGCACCCTAAATAGACAAATGTTTTTATACCCGTACTGTATAAGCACCCTAAATAGACAAATATGTTTTTATACCAGTACTGTATATGCACCTTAAATAGACAAATGTGTTTTTATACCAGTACTGTATAAGCACCCTAAATAGACAAATGTGTTTTTATACCAGTACTGTATATGCACCCTAAATAGACAAATATGTTTTCTCCTACATAGGTGTGTCCGGTCCACGGCTTCATCCTTACTTGTGGGAATATTCTCTTCCCTAACAGGAAATGGCAAAGAGGCACACAGCAAAAGCTGTCCATATAGCCCCTCCTCTGGCCCCGCCCCCCAGTCATTCTCTTTGCCGCTCTGAACAAGTAGCATCTCCACGGGGATGGTAAAGAGTTTGTGGTGTTTAGTTGTAGTTTTTATTTCTTCTATCAAGAGTTTGTTATTTTAAAATAGTGCCGGTTTGTACTATTTACTCTACAACAGAAAGTGAGTGAAGATTTCTGTTAAAGAGGAATATGATTTTAGCACAAGTAACTAGAATACATTGCTGTTACCACGCAGGACTGTTGAAACCAGAGAACTTCAGTTGGGGGTAACAGTTTGCAGACTCATCTGCTCCAGGTATGACCAGTCTCTTTCTAACAACAGATGATAATGCTAGAAGACTGTCAGTTTTTCCCTCAGGGGACCGGTAAGCTATTTTCTTAGACTGAGTAACAGATTACAGGCTTACATTTTGGGCTTTGTACTGGTAGACACTGTTGTGGGTCAAATCGATTGATTTATATCACATTTTTATGGCATTTGAAGTGTTTTATGAACGTTAATACACTTTTGGAAACGTTATAATTATACCTGGCATTGGTTTAGACACCTAATCTAGTCAGGAAGGCCCCTTAACTCTAGTATGCAGAGGGAGGAGGCCTCATTTTCGCGCCTCAGTTGCGCAGTTAATTCCAAAGGCAGTGCATGCAGCTTCATGTGAGAGGGTCCTGTGGCTAAGAAACAGACTCCGGAAGGCTTATTTCTGTGGTGAATAACCCCTAAGGAAGGTAAAAGCTACAGCAAGGGCTGTAGCAGGGACTGTAGTGTGTAAAACCGGTTAAATTGAACAATTAGCTCCGGTTTGCTTATTTAATGGTCTAGAGACTTCATATTTTGTGTGCAATACTTTCAAAGCATTAAGACACTGGGGTGTAAATTTTATAAAGATCGGATATTGCCTTCATAGTTTTTTGAACATTCAGAAATAAAGTGTCATTTTATTATTTAAAGAGACAGTAACGGTTTTGTTTAAAATCGTTTTTATTGCATTAATAGCCTGCCTAAATCTGCCTAACATGTCTGTACCATCAGATAGCTTATGTTCTGTGTGTATAGAGACCAAGGTGGTCCCCCCTTTAAGTGTATGTGATAATTGTGCCATGGCGTCCAAACAAAGTAAGGACAATTCTGTCACATTTAATAAAATTGCCCAAGATGATTCTTCTAATGAAGGTAGTGGGGATAGTTCTACATCCTCTCCTTCTATGTCTACACCAGTTTTGCCCGCGCAGGCGATACCTAGTACATCTAGCGCGCCAATGCTTGTTACTATGCAGCAATTAACAGCAGTAGTGGATAATTCTATAGCAAATCTTTTATCCAAACTGCCAGCTTTTCAGAGAAAGCGTGATTGTTCAGTTTTAAATACAGAAAAAGATGAACAAGTAGACGCTGACGATACCTTATCTATTTTACCCTCACATCAATCGGAATTGGCAGTGAGGGAGGGGCTGTCTGAGGGAGAAATTTCTGACTCAGGAAAAATTTCTCAACAGGCAGAACCTTATATAGTAGCATTTAAATTTAAGCTAGAACATCTCCGCACCCTGCTTAAGGAGGTACTAGCTACTCTGGATGATTGTGATTCTTTGGTAATCCCAGAGAAGTTGTGCAAATTGGACAAATTCTTAGAGGTCCCAGTGCACGCTGATGCTTTTCCGATACCCAAGAGGGTAGCGGACATAGTGAATAAGGAGTGGGAGAAGCCGGGTATACCGTTTGTCCCACCTCCTATATTTAAGAAAATGTTCCCCATTGTAGACCCCAGAAGGGGCGCATGGCAGACGGTCCCTAAGGTTGAGGGGGCAGTTTCAACGTTAGCAAAGCGCACAACTATTCCTATAGAGGACAGTTGCGCTTTCAAAGATCCTATGGATAAAAAATTGGAAGGATTGCTTAAAAAGATTTTTGTTCAGCAAGGTCTCCTTCTTCAACCAATTGCGTGCATTATTACTGTCACCTCAGCGGCGTCTTTTTGGTTCGAGGAATTAGAAAGCTCGCTCCAGAAGGAGACTTCATATGATGAAGTCATGGACAGAATTCACGCACTTTTTAGCTAATTCCTTTATATTGGATGCCGCTTTTCAAATAACGAAATTAGCGGCGAAAAACTCAGGTTTTGCTATAGTGGCGCGCAGGGCGCTTTGGCTAAAATCCTGGTCGGCAGATGTGTCGTCCAAGACTAAATTACTTAATATTCCTTTCAAAGGTAAGACCCTTTTGGGCCTGAATTGAAGGAGATTATTTCAGACATCACTGGGGGAAAGGGCCATGCCCTCCCACAAGATAGACCTTTCAAGGCTAAGAATAAGTCTAATTTTCGTTCCTTTCGCAATTTCTGGAACGGACCGACTTCTAACTCTGCAGCCTCTAGACAAGAGGGTAACGCTTCCCAGCCCAAACCTGCATGGAAACCATTGCAAGGCTGGAACAAGGGTAAACAGGCCAAGAAGCCTGTTGCTGCTACCAAGACAGCATGAAGGGGTAGCCCCCCGATCCGGGACCGGATCTAGTGGGGGGCAGACTTTCTCTCTTTGCTCAGGCTTGGGCAAGAGACGTTCCGGATCCCTGGGCACTAGAAATAGTCTCTCAGGGGTATCTTCTAGAGTTCAAGGAACTTCCTCCAAGGGGAAGGTTCCACATGTCTCGCTTATCTTCAGACCAGATAAAGAAACAGGCATTCTTACATTGCGTAGGAGACCTATTAAAGATGGGAGTGATACACCCAGTTCCAACAGCGGAACAAGGTCTGGGGTTTTACTCAAACCTATTTGTAGTTCCCAAAAAAGAGGGAACTTTCAGACCAATTCTGGATTTAAAAATACTAAACAAATTCCTCAGAGTTCCATCATTCAAAATGGAAACTATTCGGACGATCTTACCAACAATCCAGGAAGGTCAATATATGACTACTGTGGACTTAAAGGATGCGTACCTGCATATTCCTATCCACAAAGATCACTATCAGTTCCTAAGGTTCGCCTTTCTAGACAAACATTACCAGTTCGTGGCTCTTCCATTCGGTTTAGCCACTGCTCCCAGAATTTTCACAAAGGTACTAGGGTCCCTTCTAGCGGTTCTAAGGCCGAGGGGCATTGCTGTAGCACCTTACCTAGACGACATTCTAATTCAAGCGTCGTCCCTTTCCAAAGCAAGGGCTCATACAGACATTGTTTTAGCCTTTCTAAGATCTCGCAGGTGGAAGGTGAACATAGAAAAAAGTTCCCTGTCCCCGTCCACAAGGGTTCCCTTTCTGGGAACAATAATAGATTCTGTGGAAATTAAGATTTTTCTGACAGAGTTCAGAAAGTTAAAACTTCTAAAAGCTTGTCGAGTTCTTCATTCTATTCCTCAGCCTTCCATAGCTCAGTGCATGGAAGTTATAGGACTAATGGTTGCAGCAATGGACGTGGTTCCTTCTGCTCGAATTCATTTAAGACCATTGCAGCTGTGCATGCTCAAACAGTGGAATGGGGATTATGCAGACTTGTCTCCCCAAATTCAAGTAGACCAGGTAACCAGAGACTCACTCCTCTGGTGGTTGACTCAAGATCACCTGTCTCAGGGAATGAGTTTCCGCAGACCAGAGTGGCTCATTGTCACGACCGACGCCAGCCTCTTGGGCTGGGGCGCGGTCTGGGACTCTCTGAAAGCTCAGGGTCTATGGTCTCGGGAAGAGTCTCTTCTCCCGATAAACATTTTGGAACTGAGAGCGATATTCAATGCGCTCCGGGCTTGGCCTCAACTAGCGAAGGCCAGATTCATAAGATTTCAGTCGGACAACATGACGACTGTAGCGTACATCAATCATCAGGGGGGAACAAAGAGTTCCTTGGCGATGAGAGAGGTATCCAAGATCATCAAATGGGGGGGAGGATCACTCCTGCCATCTATCTGCAATCCACATCCCAGGAGTAGACAACTGGGAGGCGGATTATTTGAGTCGTCAGACTTTTCATCAGGGGGAGTGGGAACTCCACCCGGAAGTCTTTGCCCAGTTAACTCAACTATGGGGCATTCCAGACATGGATCTGATGGCGTCCCGTCAGAACTACAAGGTTCCTCGCTACAGGGTCCAGATCCAGGGATCCCAAGGCGACACTAGTGGATGCATTGGTGGCGCCTTGGTCGTTTAACCTAGCTTATGTGTTTCCACCGTTCCCTCTCCTTCCCAGGCTTGTAGCCAGGATCAAACAGGAGAAGGCCTCGGTGATTCTGATAGCTCCTGCGTGGCCACGCAGGACTTGGTAAGCAGACCTGGTGAATATGTCATCGGTTCCACCATGGAAGCTACCTTTGAGGGAGGATCTTCTAGTACAAGGTCCATTCAAACATCCAAATCTAGTCTCTCTGCAACTGACTGCTTGGAAATTGAACGCTTGATTCTATCTAAGCGTGGGTTTTCAGATTCGGTTATAGATACTCTGGTTCAAGCCAGAAAACCGGTGACTAGGAAAATTTACCATAAGATATGGCAAAAATATATCCGTTGGTGCGAATCCAAGGGATTCTCTTGGAATAAAATTAAAATTCCTAGGATACTTTCGTTTCTCCAAGAGGGTTTGGATAAAGGTTTGTCAGCTAGTTCTTTAAAAGGACAGATATCTGCTCTGTCTGTTTTGTTGCACAAACGACTGGCAGCCGTGCCAGATGTACAGGTGTTTGTACAGGCGTTAGTCAGAATCAAGCCTGTCTACAGACCTATGACTCCTCCATGGAGTCTAAACTTAGTTCTTTCAGTTCTTCAAGGGGTTCCGTTTGAACCCTTACATTCCATAGATATTAAGTTACTATCTTGGAAAGTTCTGTTTTTGGTTGCTATCTCTTCTGCTAGAAGAGTTTCTGAATTGTCTGCTTTGCAGTGTTTTTCACCCTATCTGGTGTTCCATACAGATAAGGTAGTTTTACGTACCAAGCCTGGTTTTCTTCCAAAAGTGGTTTCCAACAGGAATATTAACCAGGAAATAGTTGTTCCTTCTCTGTGTCCGAATCCAGTTTCAAAGAAGGAACGTTTGTTACACAACCTAGATTTGGTCCGTGCTTTAAAATTCTATTTAGAAGCAACAAAGGATTTCAGACAGACATCATCCTTGTTTGTCGTTTATTCTGGTAAGAGGAGAGGGCAGAAAGCTACTGCTACCTCTCTTTCCTTTTGGCTAAAAAGCATCATCCGATTGGCTTATGAGACTGCCGGACGGCAGCCTCCTGATCGAATTACAGCTCACTCTACTAGGGCTGTGGCTTCCACATGGGCCTTCAAGAACGAGGCTTCTGTTGATCAGATCTGTAAGGCAGCGACTTGGTCTTCACTGCACACTTTTACAAAATTTTACAAATTCGATACTTTTGCTTCTTCGGAGGCTGTTTTTGGGAGAACAGTTTTGCAAGCCGTGGTGCCTTCCGTTTAGGTTGCCTGACTTGTTCCCTCCCTTCATCCGTGTCCTAAAGCTTTGGTATTGGTTCCCACAAGTAAGGATGAAGCCGTGGACCGGACACACCTATGTAGGAGAAAACAGAATTATTATCTTACCTGATACATTCCTTTCTCCTACGGTGTGTCCGGTCCACGGCCCGCCCTGGTTTTTTGTCAGGCTTAAAATTTTTTTATCTCTATACACTACAGTCACCACGGCACCCTATAGTTTCTCCTTTTTCTCCTAACCGTCGGTCGAATGACTGGGGGGCGGGGCCAGAGGAGGGGCTATATGGACAGCTTTTGCTGTGTGCCTCTTTGCCATTTCCTGTTAGGGAAGAGAATATTCCCACAAGTAAGGATGAAGCCGTGGACCGGACACACCGTAGGAGAAAGGAATTTATCAGGTAAGATATAAATTCTGTTTTTATACCAGTACTGTATAAGCACCCTAAATAGACAAATGTGTTTTTATACCAGTACTGTATATGCACCCTAAATAGACAAATGTGTTTTCTTCTACAAGATACGACGAGTCCACGGATTTCATCCTTACTTGTGGGCTATTATCCTCCTGCTAACAGGAAGTGGCAAAGAGCAGCAGAGCTGTATATATAACTCCTCCCTTCCCCTCCACCCCCAGTCATTCTCTTTGCCTGTGTTATACTAGGAAGAGGTAAAGTGAGGTGTTAGTTTTAGTTTCTTCAATCAAGAAGTTTTTTATTTTAAATGGTACCGGTGAGTACTATTTTCCTCAGGGGGATATGGAAGAAGATTTCTGCCCTGAGGATAATAATCTTAGCAGCTGTAACTAAGATCCATGCTGGTTCCCACAAGACTTCTGAAGGTAACACAAGAGGCATCTTCAGTGTGGAGAACGGTTTCATGCTACAAGCAGCATTGAGGTATGTGCAGCCCTTTATTTCTGAGGAGACTTGATATATCAGAACTGGCTGTGATTTATTTCCCTGTAAGAGAATGGGGTAAGCAGTAGACCTATTATACAGAGGGGTGTTACTGGAGACCTAAGATTTTCTTTGCTGTTGACACTTTATAATGGGCATTATATGACGCTATGGGAGAGGTAAAAAACGGCTCATCAATTTTTTCCTTTTATTATTAAGATAACTGGTATGGCTTTGGGGGTTATGTTCTACTTAGTTTTTGTTGCAAAACCGCTTCACCATGCGGTTGTTTTAGGCCTACTCCGGCTTCGGCCATAAGGGGCGGGGCTTGTTTTTGCGCGCTCAGATGCGCACTTCCTCCTAGCTGAGAAGCAGCAAGCAGTTACTCCGGTTTCTCCTGGACAGTGATTCTCTGGTCCGGAGTGTTGCGAGTCATTTCGAAGTACCCTGGGGGCAGGTAGTCGCCACAGCAGAGCTGTGGCGAGGTGCAGGGGGTATTTTGGTGAAAATTTACATTATTATGATTTAAGTCAACTTTAGAGGTTAATTTCTCCCCTTTCTAGTGGGGTGCAATAATTTTTGGAGCCATTAAGAGGTTTTAGTCAACTTTTAAGGCAAATTAACGTTTTTAAAGCAGTTTTGGAAAAATTGTGCGCTTTTTATTACTTAAAGGCGCAGTACACGTTTTTCAAAATTTATTTTAAGCAATAAATAAAGTGTTTTAAAAGACTTCTGTGGTTATTACTAGTCTGTTCAACATGTCTGACATTGAGGAATCTCATTGCTGTATGTGTTTAGAAGCTATTGTGGAACCCCCCCCTTACATTGTGTACCTCTTGTACTAAAAGGGCCTTACATTGTAAAGACCATATTTTAGGTCAAGAAAGTGTGCCTAAGGATGATTCTCAGTCTGAAGAGAATCAGGATATGCCATCCAATTCTCCCCAAGTGTCACAACCTTTAACGCCCACTCAAGCGACGCCAAGTACTTCTAGTGCGTCTAATTCCTTTACTCTGCAGGAGATGGCTGCAGTTATGTCAACTACCCTTACAGAGTTATTATCTAAATTACCAGTGTTACAGGGTAAACGCAGTAGGTCAGGTATTAATGTGAATACTGAATCCTCTGATGCTTTATTAGCTATTTCCGATGTACCCTCACAGTGTTCTGAGTTGGGGGTCAGGGAATTGCTGTCTGAGGGAGAGATTTCAGACTCAGGGAATGTGTTACCTCAGACAAATTCGGACGCTATGTCCTTTAAATTTAAGCTTGAACACCTCCGCCTGTTGCTTCGGGAGGTTTTAGCGACTCTGGATGATTGTGACCTTATTGTGATACCACCAGAGAAATTGTGTAAGATGGACAAATATCTAGAGGTGCCTACTTACACTGATGTTTTTCTGGTTCCTAAAAGAATTTCGGAAATTATAAAGAAGGAATAGGATAGACCAGGTATACCGTTTTCTCCCCCTCCTAATTTTAAGAAAATGTTTCCCATATCAGACACCATTCGGGACTCGTGGCAAACGGTCCCTAAGGTAGAGGGAGCTATATCTACCCTGGCTAAGCGTACAACTATACCCATTGAGGACAGTTGTGCTTTCAAAGACCCTATGGATAAAAAAATTAGTGGGTCTTCTAAAGAAATTATTTATTAATCAGGGTTTTCTTTTACAACCTACGGCTTGCATTCTTCCAGTAACTACTCCAGCAACTTTTTGGTTTGAGGCTCTGGAAGAGTCTCTGAAGGTTGAGACTCCGTTAGATGACATTTTGGATAGAATTAAGGCTCTCAAGCTAGCTAATTCTTTTATTACTGATGCCGCTTTTCAAATTGCTAAATTAGCGGCGAAAAAGGCAGGTTTTGCTATTCTAGCGCGTAGAGCGTTGTGGCTCAAATCTTGGTCTGCTGATGTGTCATCAAAAACTAAGCTTTTAGCTATTCCCTTTAAAGGTAAGACCCTTTTCGGGTCTGAATTGAAGGAAATCATTTCTGACATTACAGGAGGTAAAGGCCATGCCCTACCTCAGGATAAGTCTGTTAAGATGAGGGGTAAACAAAATAAATTTCGTTCCTTTCGGAATTTTAAAGAAGGACCCTCTGCTTCCTCTTCCTCCACAAAGCAGGAAGGGAATTTTACCCAATCTAAGTGAGCCTGGAGACCCAGCCAGAACTGGAATAAAGGTAAAAAATTCAAGAAGCCCGCTACTGCTACAAAGACAGCATGAAGGGGCGGCCCCCGATCCGGGACCGGATCTAGTAGGGGGCAGACTTTCTTTCTTTGCCCAGGCTTGGGCAAGAGATATTCAGGACCCCTGGGCGCTGGAAATAGTGACCCACGGGTATCAACTGGCATTCAAAGAATTTCTCCCAAGAGGGAGATTTCATCTTTCAAGATTATCTGTAGACCAGATAAAAAGACAGGCATTCTTACGCTGTGTAAAAGACCTCTCTACCATGGGAGTAATTTGTCCTGTTCCAAAATTGGAACAGGGACAGGGGTTTTACTCAAATCTTTTCGTGGTTCCCAAAAAAGAGGGAACTTTCAGACCCATTTTAGATCTCAAGTGTCTAAATAAGTTTCTCTGAGTCCCATCGTTCAAGATGGAGACTATACGAACAATCTTACCAATGATCCAGGAGGGTCAATATATGACTACCATGGACTTGAAGGATGCTTACCTTCATATTCCTATCCACAGGGATCATCATCAGTTTCTAAGGTTTGCCTTCCTGGACAAACACTATCAGTTCGTGGCTCTTCCCTTCGGGTTGGCCACAGCACCCAGAATCTTTACAAAGGTTCTAGGGTCTCTTCTGGTGGTTCTCAGACCGCGAGGCATAGCAGTGGCGCCTTATCTGGACGATATTCTGATCCAGGCGTCAACTTATCAACTGACAAAATCTCACACGGACACAGTGTTGTCTTTCCTGAGAACTCACGGTTGGAAGGTGAACATAGAGAAGAGTTCACTAGTTCCACAGACAAGGGTTCCTTTCTTGGGAACTCTGATAGACTCGGTAGACATGAAAATATTCCTGATGGAGGTCAGAAAATCAAAGATTCTAAATACTTGCCGAGCACTTCAGTCCATTCCTCGGCCATCAGTGGCTCAGTGTATGGAGGTAATTGGATTAATGGTAGCGGCAATGGACATCATCCCGTTTACTCGCTTTCATCTCAGACCACTGCAGCTGTGCATGCTAGGTCAGTGGAATGGGGATTATGCGGATTTATCTCCTCAGATAAATCTAGATCAAGAGACCAGAGACACTCTTCTTTGGTGGTTGTCGCCGGATCATCTGTCCCAGGGGACTTGTTTCCGCAGACCCTCGTGGGTGATAGTGACAACGGATGCCAGCCTTCTGGGCTGGGGTGCAGTCTGGAATTCCCTGAAGGCTCAGGGTGTTTGGACTCAGGTGGAGTCTCTACTTCCAATCAATATTCTGGAACTGAGAGCAATATTCAATGCGCTTCAGGCGTGGCCTCAGTTGGCTTTGAACAAATTCATCAGATTCGAGTCTGACATAACGACTGTGGCATATATCAATCATCAGGGGGGAACAAGGAGTTCCTTAGCGAAGTATCCAAGATAATTCGATGGGCGGAGGCTCACTCTTGTTATCTGTCGGCAAATTACATCCCAGGAGTAGAGAACTGGGAAGCGGATTTTCTAAGTCGACAGACCTTTCATCCGGGGGAGTGGGAACTCCACCCGGAGGTGTTTGCCTCACTGATTCTCCGATGGGGCAGACCGGAACTGGATCTGATGGCATCTCGACAGAATGCCAAGCTTCCAAGATACGGATCCAGTTCGAGGGATCCTCAGGCCGAACTGATAGATGCCTTGGCAGTGCCTTGGTCGTTCAGCCTAGCTTATGTGTTTCCACCATTTCCTCTCCTTCCACGCGTGATTGCTCGAGCTTCAGTAATCCTGATAGCGCCTGCGTGGCCACACAGGACTTGGTATGCGAATTTAGTGGACATGTCCTCTCTGCCACCGTGGAAACTTCCTTTGAGACAGGACCATCTCATTCAAGGTCCTTTCCAACATCCAAATCAATCTCCACGCAGTCAGCTGCAGAGAAGTTAGAACGCTTGATTTTATCTAAGCGAGGATTCTCTGATTCGGTCATCAATACTTTGATACAGGCTAGAAAACCTGTCACTAGAAAAATCTATCATAAGATATGGCGTAAATATCTTTATTGGTTTGAATCCAAAGGTTACTCGTGGAGTAAAGTTAGGATTCCCAGGATTCTGTCTTTTCTCCAAGAAGGATTGGAGAAAGGGTTATCAGCAAGTTCTTTAAAAGGACAAATTTCGGCATTGTCAATCTTGTTTCACAAGCGTTTGGCAGATGTGCCAGATGTTCAGTCTTTTTGTCAGGCTCTATCTAGAATTAAGCCTGTATTTAGACCAATTACTCCTCCCTGGAGTTTAAATTTAGTTCTTCGAGTTCTTCAAGGGGTTCCGTTTGAACCTTTGCATTCCATAGATATTAAATTGTTATCTTGCAAAGTTCTGTTTTTGGTTGCTATTTCTTCTGCTCGAAGAGTTTCTGAGCTTTCAGCGTTGCAGTGTGATTCGCCTTTTCTCATATTTCATTCTGATAAGGTGGTTTTACGTACCAAACCTGGGTTTCTTCCTAAGGTTGTTTCCAATAAGAATATTAATCCGGAAATTGTTGTTCCTTCATTATGTCCTAATCCTTCTTCTAAGAAGGAGCGTCTGTTACATAACTTGGACGTGGTCCGTGCCTTAAAGTTCTATTTACAGGCAACTAAGGATTTCCGTCAATCATCTTCATTATTCGTTGTTTATTCTGGAAAGCATAGGGGTCAGAAAGCTACGGCTACCTCTTTCTTTTTGGCTGAGAAGTATCATTCGCCTGGCATATGAGACTGCTGGACAGCAGCCTCCTGAAAGAATAACGGCTCATTCTACTAGGGCTGTGGCTTCCACATGGGCCTTTAAAAACGATGCATCTGTTGAACAGATTTGTAAGGCTGCGACTTGGTCGTCCCTTCATATTTTTTCCAAATTTTACAAATTTGATACTTTTGCTTCTTCTGAGGCTGTTTTTGGGAGGAAAGTTCTTCAAGCAGTGGTGCCTTCCGTTTAGGTCTCTGTCTTGTCCCTCCCTTTCATCCGTGTCCTGTAGCTTTGGTATTGTATCCCACAAGTAAGGATGAAATCCGTGGACTCGTCGTATCTTGTAGAAGAAAAGGAAACTTATGCTTACCTGATAAATTGATTTCTTCTAGGATACAACGAGTCCACGGCCCTCCCTGTCAATTTAAGACAGATTATATTTTTTTATTATTATTTACAACTTCAGTCACCTCTACACCTTTTAGATTTTCCTTTCTATTCCTATAACCTTTGGTCGAATGACTGGAGGTGGAGGGGAAGGGAGGAGCTATATATATAGCTCTGCTGTGGTGCTCTTTGCCACTTCCTGTTAGCAGGAGAATAATATCCCACAAGTAAGGATGAAATCCGTGGACTCGTCGTATCTTAGAAGAAATCAATTTATCAGGTAAGCATAAATTTCATTTTTATACCAGTACTGTATATGCACCCTAAATACACAAATATGTTTTTATACCCGTACTGTATTTGCACCCTAAATAGACAAATATGTTTTTATACCCGTACTGTATATGCACCCTAAATTGACAAATGTGTTTTTATACCAGTACTGTATATGCACCCTAAATAGACAAATGTGTTTTTATACCAGTACTGTATATGCACCCTAAATAGACAAATGTGTTTTTATACCAGTACTGTATAAGCACCCTAAATAGACAAATATGTTTCTCTTGTTAAGTGTGTTCAGTCCACGGATCATCCATTACTTATGGAATATATTCTCTCCCTAACAGGAAATTGCAAGAGGATCACCCAAGCAGAGCTGCTATATAGCTCCTCCCCTCACATGTCATATTCAGTCATTCTCTTGCAACTTAACAGATAGGAAGTTGTGAGAGGGCTGTGGTGTTTTTATACTTAGTTTTTTTCTTCAATCAAAAGTTTGTTATTTTAAAATGACACCGGAGTGTGTTGTTTATTCTCAGGCAGTATTTGGAAGAAGAATCTGCCTGCGTTTTTTCTATGATCTTAGCGGCAGTAACTAATATCCACTGGCTGTTCTCGCATATTCTGAGGAGTGAGGTAACTTTCAGAAAGGGAATGGCGTGCGGGAAACCCTGCAAACAAGGTATGTGCAGTAGATTATTTTTCTAAGGAATGGAATTGACTAAGAAAATACTGCTGATACCGATGTAATGTAAGTAAGAGCCTTTAATACAGTGAGAGCGACTGTTAGCAGGCTGTTTTAAATACATACAGTAAAGTAATTTTCTAAGGAATGGAATTTGACTGAGAAAATGCTATTAATACTGAAGTGATGTTATAAGCCTGTAATGCAGTAGGATGAATGTCAGGCTTATCTATAGAGATACATGTTCCTTAAGAAAGGGATGTTTAAAACGATTTTGCTGGCATGTTTAATCGTTTTGTGAGGTACATTGGTGATAAACTTGTTGGGGCATAAAATTTTTCCACATGGCTGATAATATTTATGCATAGAAACAGTTAACTGAAACTCCCAATATTGTAATATTGAGTAGGAGGGGCCTATTTTAGCGCTCTGTCTTCCTGCTTCATTCTGCTTGACACGGATCGTCTCCAGACAGCTTAAGGGACTTCAAAAGTCATTTTGAGGGAGGTAATCAGTCACAGCAGACCTGTGACAGTGGTTTTTTGACTGTATTTAAGAACGTTTTTTGCTTATAAAAACCGTTTGGGTTTTAAGGGGTTAATCATCCATTTGCAAGTGGGTGCAATGCTCTGCTAACTTAATACATTTACTGTAAAAATGTAATTGCCATAACTGATTTGGTTCATTGTTATTTCAACTGTGACAGTTTTCTGTGCTTCTTAAAGCACAGTAGCGTTTTTCTTTATTACTTGTAAAATTATTTACAGTGTTTTCCAAGTCTGCTAGTCTTATTGCTAGTCTGTTTAAACATGTCTGACACAGATGAATCTGTTTGTGCACTATGTTTAAAGGCCACTGTGGAGCCCCACAGAAATTTGTGTACCAAATGTATTGATTTCACTTTAAATAATAAAGGTCAGTCTTTATCTATAAAGGAATTATCACCAGACAAAGAGGGGGAAGTTATGCCGACTAACTCTCCTCACGTGTCAGTACCTTCGCCTCCCGCTCAGGAGGCGCGTGATATTGTGGCGCCAAGTGCATCAAGGACGGCCATACAAATCACATTACAAGACATGGCTAATATTATGAATAATACCCTGACAGAAGTATTATCTAAATTGCCAGATTTAAGAGGCAAGCGCGATCGCTCTGGGGTAAGAATAGAGCACGCTGGTGTTTCGAGAGCCATGTCCGATACTGCGTCACAGTTTGCAGAACATGAGGACGGAGAGCTTCATTCTGTAGGTGACGGATCTGATCCAGGGAAACCGGATTCAGAGATCTCTAATTTTAAATTTAAGCTTGAGAACCTCCGTGTATTGCTAGGGGAGGTTTTAGCGGCTCTGAATGACTGTAATACAGTTGCGATTCCAGAGAAATTATGTAGGCTGGATAGATACTATGCAGTACCGGTGTGTACCGACGTTTTTCCTATTCCTAAAAGGCTTACAGAAATTATTAGCAAGGAGTGGGATAGACCTGGTGTGCCTTTTTCCCCTCCTCCTATATTTAGAAAAATGTTTCCAATAGACACCACTACACGGGATTTATGGCAGACGGTCCCTAAGGTGGAGGGAGCAGTTTCTACTTTAGCTAAGCGTACCACTATCCCGGTGGAAGATAGTTATGCTTTTTCGGATCCAATGGATAAAAAATTGGAGGGTTACCTTAAGAAAATGTTTGTTCAACAAGGTTTTATCTTACAGCCCCTTGCATGCATTGCTCCTGTCACTGCTGCTGCGGCATTTTGGTTTGAGTCTCTAGAAGAGGCCATTCACTCATCCCCATTGGATGAAATTATGGACAAGCTTAAAGCACTTAAGCTAGCAAATGCATTTGTTTCTGATGCCATTGTACATCTAACTAAACTAACGGCTAAGAATTCCGGTTTTGCCATTCAAGCGCGCAGAGCGTTATGCCTTAAATCCTGGTCAGCTGATGTGACTTCTAAATCTAAATTACTTAATATTCCTTTCAAGGGGCAAACCTTATTCGGGCCCGGCTTGAAAGAAATTATCGCTGACATTACGGGAGGTAAGGGTCATACCCTTCCTCAGGACAAGGCCAAATCAAAGGCCAAACAGTCTAATTTTCGTGCCTTTCGAAACTTCAAGGCAGGAGCAACGTCAACTTCCTCCGCCCCAAAACAGGAAGGAACCGTTGCTCGTTACAGACAGGCCTGGAAAACTAACCAGTCCTGGAACAAGGGCAAGCAGGCCAAAAAACCTGCTACTGCCCTTAAGACAGCATGAAGGGATGGCCCCCTATCCGGAAACGGATCTAGTGGGGGGCAGACTTTCTCTCTTCGCCCAGGCGTGGGCAAGAGATGTCCAGGATCCCTGGGCGTTGGAGATCATATCTCAGGGATATCTTCTGGACTTCAAGGCTTTTCCTCCTCTAGGGAGATTTCTTCTTTCAAGGTTATCAGAAAACCAAATGAAGAAAGAGGCATTCCTATGTTGCGTACAAGACCTCCTAGTAATGGGAGTGATCCACCCAGTTCCGCGGACAGAACAAGGACAGGGATTTTATTCAAATCTGTTCGTGGTTCCCAAGAAAGAGGGTACCTTCAGGCCAATATTGGACCTAAAGATTTTAAACAAATTCCTAAGAGTTCCATCATTCAAAATGGAAACTATTCGGACTATTCTACCCATGATCCAAGAGGGTCAGTACATGACCACGGTGGATTTAAAGGATGCCTACCTTCACATACCGATTCACAAAGATCATCATCGGTTCCTAAGATTTGCCTTCCTAGACAGGCATTACCAGTTTGTAGCTCTTCCCTTCGGGTTGGCTACGGCCCCGAGAATCTTTACAAAGGTACTGGGCTCTCTTCTGGTGGTTCTAAGACCGCAAGGCATAGCGGTGACTCCGTATCTAGACGACATCCTGATACAGGCGACAAGCTTGCAAATTGCCAAGTCTCATACAGAGATAGTTCTGGCATTTCTAAGGTCGCATGGGTGGAAGGTGAACGTGGAAAAGAGTTCTATCACCACTCACAAGAGTCTCCTTCCTAGGGACTCTGATAGATTCTGTAAAAATGAAAAATTACCTGACGGAGGCCAGGTTATCAAAACTCTTAAATGCTTGCCGGGTCCTTCATTCCATTCCACGCCCGTCAGTGGCTCAATGCATGGAAGTAATCGACTTAATGGTAGCGGCAATGTACATAGTGCCATTTGCGCGCCTGCATCTCAGACCGCTGCAATTGTGCATGCTAAGTCAGTGGAATGGGGATTACTCGGATTTGTCCCCTCTACTAAATCTGGATCAAGAGACCAGAGATTCTCTTCTCTGGTGGTTATCTCGGGTCCATCTGTCCAGGGGCATGACCTTTCGCAGGCCAGATTGGACGATTGTAACAACAGATGCCAGCCTCCTAGGCTGGGGCGCAGTCTGGAATTCCCTGAAGGCTCAGGGATTCTGGACTCAGGAGGAGAAACTCCTCCCAATAAATATTCTGGAGCTAAGGGCAATATTCAACGCTCTTCTAGCTTGGCCTCAGCTAACAACACTGAGGTTCATCAGATTTCAGTCGGACAACATCACGACTGTGGCTTATATCAACCATCAAGGGGGAACCAGGAGCTCCCTAGCGATGTTGGAAGTCTCAAAGATAATTCGCTGGGCAGAGTCTCACTCTTGCCACTTGTCAGCGATCCACATCCCAGGAGTGGAGAACTGGGAGGCGGACTTTCTAAGTCGTCAGACTTTTCATCCGGGGGAGTGGGAACTCCATCCGGAGGTATTTGCTCAACTGGTCCATCGTTGGGGCAAACCAGATCTGGATCTCATGGCGTCTCGCCAGAATGCCAAACTTTCTCTTTACGGTTCGAGGTCCAGGGACCCGGGAGCGAAACTGATAGATGCTCTAGCAGCTCCTTGGTTTTTCAACATGGCTTATGTGTTTCCACCGTTTCCTATGCTCCCTCGACTGATTGCCAAGATCAAACAGGAGAGAGCATCGGTGATTCTGATAGCGCCTGCATGGCCACGCAGGACCTGGTATGCAGACCTAGTGGTCATGTCGTCCTGTCCTCCATGGACTCTACCTTTGAGGAAAGACCTTCTAATACAAGGTCCTTTCAATCATCCAAGTCTAATTTCTCTGAGACTGACTGCGTGGAGATTGAACGCTTGATCCTATCAAAGCGCGACTTCTCCGAGTCAGTTATTGATACTTTGATACAGGCTCGAAAGCCTGTTACCAGAAAAATCTACCATAAGATATGGCGTAAATACCTGTATTGGTGCGAATCCAAGAGTTACTCATGGAGTAAGGTTAGGATTCCAAGAATATTGTCTTTTCTCCAAGAGGGTTTGGAAAAAGGCTTATCAGCTAGTTCTTTCAAGGGACAGATTTTTGCTCTGTCTATTCTTTTGCACAAGCGTCTGGCAGAAGTTCCAGACGTCCAGGCCTTTTGTCAAGCTTTAGCTAGGATTAAGCCTGTATTTAAAGCTGTTGCTCCTCCGTGGAGCTTAAACTTGGTTCTTAAAGTTCTTCAAGGAGTTCCGTTTGAACCCCTTCATTCCGTTGATATTAAGCTTTTATCTTGGAAAGTTCTATTTTTGATGGCTATTTCCTCGGCTCGAAGAGTCTCGGAATTGTCTGCCTTACACTGTGATTCTCCTTATCTGATTTTCCATTCTACAAGGTAGTTCTGCGTACTAAACCTGGGTTTTTATCTAAGGTAGTCTCTAACAGGAATATCAATCAGGAGATTGTTGTTCCGTCATTATGTCCTAATCCTTCTTCAAAGAAGGAACGACTTTTGCATAATCTGGACGTAGTCCGCGCCCTGAAATTCTATTTACAGGCAACTAAAGATTTTCGTCAAACTTCTTCCCTGTTTGTCGTTTACTCTGGACAGAGGAGAGGTCAAAAAGCTTTGGCAACCTCTCTCTCCTTTTGGCTTCGTAGCATAATACGTTTAGCCTATGAGACTGCTGGACAGCAGCCCCCTGAAAGAATTACAGCTCATTCCACTAGAGCTGTGGCTTCCACTTGGGCCTTTAAGAATGAGGCCTCTGTTGAACAGATTTGCAAGGCTGCGACTTGGTCTTCGCTTCACACTTTTTCGAAATTTTACAAATTTGACACTTTTGCTTCTTCTGAGGCTTTTTTTGGGAGAAAGGTTCTACAGGCAGTGGTTCCTTCCATTTAAGTGCCTGCCTTGACCCTCCCATCATCCGTGTACTTGGCTTTGGTATTGGTATCCCATAAGTAATGGATGATCCGTGGACTGAACACACTTAATAAGAGAAAACATAATTTATGCTTACCTGATAAATTTATTTCTCTTGTAGTGTGTTCAGTCCACGGCCCGCCCTGTCTTTTAAGGCAGATCTAAATTTTATTTAAAACTTCAGTCACCACTGCACCCTATGGTTCCTCCTTTCTCGTCTTGTTTTGGTCGAATGACTGAATATGACATGTGAGGGGAGGAGCTATATAGCAGCTCTGCTTGGGTGATCCTCTTGCAATTTCCTGTTAGGGAGAGAATATATTCCATAAGTAATGGATGATCCGTGGACTGAACACACTACAAGAGAAATAAATTTATCAGGTAAGCATAAATTATGTTTTTTATACCAGTACTGTATATGCACCCTAAATAGACAAATGTGTTTTTATACCCATACTGTATATGCACCCTAAATAGACAAATATGTTTTTATACCCGTACTGTATATGCACCCTAAATAGACAAATATGTTTTTATACCAGTACTGTATATGCACCCTAAATAGACAAATGTGTTTTTATACCCGTACTGTATATGCACCCTAAATAGACAAATATGTTTTTATACCAGTACTGTATATGCACCCTAAATAGACAAATGTGTTTTTATACCAGTACTGTATATGCACCATAAATAGACAAATGTGTTTTTATACCAGTACTGTATATGCACCCTAAATAGACAAATATGTTTTTATACCAGTACTGTATATGCACCATAAATAGACAAATATGTTTTTATACCCATACTGTATATGCACCCTAAATAGACAAATGTGTTTTTATACCAGTACTGTATATGCACCCTAAATAGACAAATGTGTTTTTATACCCATACTGTATATGCACCCTAAATAGACAAATGTGTTTTTATACCAGTACTGTATATGCACCCTAAATAGACAAATATGTTTTTATACCAGTACTGTATATGCACCCTAAATAGACAAATGTGTTTTTATACCAGTACTGTATATGCACCCTAAATAGACAAATGTGTTTTTATACCCGTACTGTATATGCACCCTAAATAGACAAATGTGTTTTTATACCCATACTGTATATGCACCCTAAATAGACAAATGTGTTTTTATACCAGTACTGTATATGCACCCTAAATAGACAAATATGTTTTTATACCAGTACTGTATATGCACCCTAAATAGACAAATGTGTTTTTATACCAGTACTGTATATGCACCCTAAATAGACAAATGTGTTTTTATACCCGTACTGTATATGCACCCTAAATAGACAAATATGTTTTTATACCCATACTGTATATGCACCCTAAATAGACAAATGTGTTTTTATACCCATACTGTATATGCACCCTAAATAGACAAATGTGTTTTTATACCCATACTGTATATGCACCCTAAATAGACAAATGTGTTTTTATACCAGTACTGTATATGCACCCTAAATAGACAAATATGTTTTTATACCAGTACTGTATATGCACCCTAAATAGACAAATGTGTTTTTATACCCGTACTGTATATGCACCCTAAATAGACAAATGTGTTTTTATACCAGTACTGTATATGCACCCTAAATAGACAAATGTGTTTTTATACCAGTACTGTATATGCACCCTAAATAGACAAATGTGTTTTTATACCCATACTGTATATGCACCCTAAATAGACAAATGTGTTTTTATACCAGTACTGTATATGCACCCTAAATAGACAAATGTGTTTTTATACCAGTACTGTATATGCACCCTAAATAGACAAATATGTTTTTATACCAGTACTGTATATGCACCCTAAATAGACAAATATGTTTTTATACCAGTACTGTATATGCACCCTAAATAGACAAATGTGTTTTTATACCCGTACTGTATATGCACCCTAAATAGACAAATGTGTTTTTATACCCGTACTGTATATGCACCCTAAATAGACAAATATGTTTTTATACCAGTACTGTATATGCACCCTAAATAGACAAATATGTTTTTATACCCGTACTGTCTATGCACCCTAAATAGACAAATATGTTTTTATACCCGTACTGTATATGCACCCTAAATAGACAAATATGTTTTTATACCCGTACTGTATATGCACCCTAAATAGACAAATGTGTTTTTATACCCGTACTGTATATGCACCCTAAATAGACAAATATGTTTTTATACCCGTACTGTATATGCACCCTAAATAGACAAATGTGTTTTTATACCCGTACTGTATATGCACCCTAAATAGACAAATGTGTTTTTATACCAGTACTGTATATGCACCCTAAATAGACAAATGTGTTTTTATACCCGTACTGTATATGCACCCTAAATAGACAAATGTGTTTTTATACCCGTACTGTATATGCACCCTAAATAGACAAATGTGTTTTTATACCAGTACTGTATATGCACCCTAAATAGACAAATATGTTTTTATACCCGTACTGTATATGCACCCTAAATAGACAAATGTGTTTTTATACCCGTACTGTATATGCACCCTAAATAGACAAATATGTTTTTATACCCGTACTGTATATGCACCCTAAATAGACAAATATGTTTTTATACCCGTACTGTATATGCACCATAAATAGACAAATGTGTTTTTATACCCGTACTGTATATGCACCCTAAATAGACAAATGTGTTTTTATACCCGTACTGTATATGCACCCTAAATAGACAAATGTGTTTTTATACCAGTACTGTATATGCACCCTAAATAGACAAATGTGTTTTTATACCAGTACTGTATATGCACCCTAAATAGACAAATGTGTTTTTATACCAGTACTGTATATGCACCCTAAATAGACAAATGTGTTTTTATACCCGTACTGTATATGCACCCTAAATAGACAAATGTGTTTTTATACCCGTACTGTATATGCACCCTAAATAGACAAATGTGTTTTTATACCAGTACTGTATATGCACCCTAAATAGACAAATATGTTTTTATACCCGTACTGTATATGCACCCTAAATAGACAAATGTGTTTTTATACCCGTACTGTATATGCACCCTAAATAGACAAATATGTTTTTATACCCGTACTGTATATGCACCCTAAATAGACAAATATGTTTTTATACCCGTACTGTATATGCACCATAAATAGACAAATGTGTTTTTATACCCGTACTGTATATGCACCCTAAATAGACAAATATGTTTTTATACCCGTACTGTATATGCACCCTAAATAGACAAATATGTTTTTATACCCGTACTGTATATGCACCATAAATAGACAAATGCACGGCTATATTTCCATGTTCTACCACTTCTTGTTATTAGATCATAATACTCATGTAGTGTTTATTAATGCTATGTGATGTTAAAATCTTTTAAATGCATTATGCTGTTAGAAATGTATTTATTGAGGTTGGTTGTGCCTGTTGTAATTTGTTTATGGAGTATCTACCGTTGTCCTCACATAACCCTAACAGGACAAGGTTTTTTGTTTTTTTTTAAATATTTTTTATTGAGGTTATGTGCATTGTACAGAATCAAATGAAACAACAAATAAAAAAATAAAAAAAAAACACAATAAATCAAAAGAAAGTAACGCTTACAATTAGTTGTTAACAAACGCATAGCATCTCATTAGATTATTATGAGTTAGCATTTTGAACCTCTATTTTATATTTTTTCTATAATTGATTCCTCTTTGACGTTAGAGGTCGCTTTTGGACCTGTGAAGACTAATTTAAACTATGAGTAGGAAATTGGTTTGAAATGGTCATTCTTGGACCTAGATATATGAAAGTTGGGGGGGGGGGGCGGAAATCAGCAGGCAAGAGCTGCTCAGTAAGACAATAAGGGGGGGTCTGGGCCTTTATAAACTAATAATATAGTACTCAACATTAGAGACAGGATGGGGTACTTTCCAATGGGGATCTAAGAAAGAGGGTACCTGTGTATTAATGACCATGACTAATTAGGTTAGTAAAGAGTAAGCGTAAGAGGGAAGTCAATAAGAAAAGAAAGTAAATAAACTAGCATATCTCTCATTGAGATGGAATCTGTCTTTGAGGTTTTGCATATTATAGAACAGGATTAAATAATAAGTAACAATTATTAGAACTCGCAAAAAAAAACAATATCACAGCGAATTACAATAAATAGGCATCTTGCACCTCTAATTTGCTCATAGTCTATTCATATAACTAATGGGTAATACTAAAAGCATGGCAATATGGATGAGGTATGAAGGGAAAATTAAATCTAGAGGTGTGTGTTAACTAAGATGTCATGAAATGACTAGCAAGGAGAGGGTCCTTTAGTTGGAGGAATGTGAAAGATTACATGGTATAGAAACTACTGGGAGGTACTACTGAGAATTAAATCAAAATAGCTAGGTACTCACCCAAAACGTACCAGAATATATATTGGACTATGGTATTTTTCAATTAGGTGTTGGGGTCAGAAGACTAAGGGAAAGGATATTAAGCCAAACATACCATTTAAGCAATAAGGATTTCGCATTGGGGCGTAAGTATAACAACCCTTAAGGAGTGACGTTGCCCAAAACATATTCCAAACTTACAGACCACTATATTATTAACATATTATACTGTCATACGTTACACAAATCAAAATCAGATGCAGATCTTTAATCTAGCTAATATTAACTGTGAGGGACATAAGAGGACTAAGGAGCTTAGGGCATAAGATAGTATATAAGAGACCTATATCTAACATACCTATTATCTTAAGGTGAATGTGTGGAGTACCTTAACTAACTATTAATGTAACCCATGAAACATCATACTGTAACAACTCCTATAGAGTTTAAGAAGCTAATGATGACTCCATATGTTATGCCTGATAGGGATCTAGGCAGACTGTTTATGGGCTCTATCTAATTATAAATAAGCATGCAGGCTAAACAACTGACTCTGCAAATAGCCCGTGCTAAAGATTTCCCCTCAGAAAAGGTCTCTGGTAAATAATTGCTTATTCACATAAGGGGGTTAACTACTAGTCTGCCGCGCAGCAGATACATGTTAAGTCCATAACTGTTGAACAGATAACAAATATTTTTATATAGACAGGTGCAGATATTAATGTTCAGAAATTCCTACTTAGTCTTAAGCAGATTGTGTATTACTAGGTCTTCTCCTCATCTAACCCACGCCAGTACAATTTAGGAATGAATCACTATGATACAAGTCCCACTCTTCGTTGTTATCAGTGCTAATGTCTAACAGAGGTATCCGGGAAAACTCTGCCATAAACCGAGCTAGGGAGACAGACGTTAAAGTTCGTTCTCTCTCGTTTAGGAACTCTAGGGCTGTGAAGATCTGCAAAAGTTCTGGATGCCCGCGCCCGGGAGCCGGCCGCATCTCCCGACCCGGACACCGGAGAAGAGAGGGAGGGTGTTATCTTCCCGGATAGGGCTACAGTGGAGAAGGGTAGTTGGGAATGCATCGGATGTACCATGTCTAGGAGGATGTTGACACTCGATCTCCGGGACTCCTTTGAGGCTGTAGAGAGGTGGTGTATGTGAGCTGAGGTAGGTGTCTCTGAGCTGTGCACACAGATTTCCACCGCGATATCATCCGGCGTCCATATATTCTCTTCTGGTCGACCAAATGATGTCTGTTCTGCAAAGGGATTATGTTCAGCTGGTTCAGTGCTATCAAACACTGCTCGTAGTTGTCGGGCGCCATCTTTAATGCAGGTCTCTAGAATGCACTCTTTAAGTTCGGCATACCCCGTGTCCATCTGCTGACCCAGATCTAGGAGCAACGCTTCTATAGTTAGTTGAAAATCCCCCATTCTGCAGGTCAGTAGTTAGGAGGGCCCGTTATACCCGGAAAACCGGGGGGGGGGGGGGTAGATTGTGAATTGCAGGCCGTCTCCTTACTCGATTCGGTGTGTAGAGTAAAGGTCCAAGTTGTGAAATCTGGTCAAGTATATTCCTCAGGCAAAGGGTATTGGCTATTTACACACTTGGATTACCGAAGGGAGATCTGCTGAGCTTGATTGATCTGAAGGAGAGAGTGCAGAATCAAGTGCGGATGACGGCCTAAAATTGTTACTGGCTAGATCAGGTCCTGGGTGTTATTAAAAGTCCATCTTGGCTCAGCTCAGAGTTACAATATAAGTAGCAGTAGGTTGTTGTAGTTTGCAAATGAGTTAAGAGCTGTATACCTTGTAAAACTTGTAAATTAAGTAAATAGTCCCAGGAGCTTCATGAAAAGCGACCGTTCATGGCCTCTTCTTAGCCACGCCCCACAGGACAAGGTTTTAAACATTTGTAGCACTTGTATAGCAATGTGATGGATAAATCTGTGCACAATCTGGCTAAACATTTGTAGTGTTCGGTATAGCAATGCGATGAATAAATCTGGCTAAACATTTGTAGCGTTTGGTATAGCAGTTCAATGAATAAACCTGTGCACAATCTGGCTAAACATTTGTAGCGTTCCGTATAGCAATGTGATGAATAAATTTGTGCACAGTCTGGCTAAACATTTGTAGTGTTCCGTATAGCAATGTGATGAATAAATTTGTGCACAGTCTGGCTAAACATTTGTAGTGTTCGGTATAGCAGTGCAATGAATAAATCTGTGCACGATGTGGCTAAACATTTGTAGTGTTCGGTATAGCAATGTGATGAATAAATCTGTGCACAATCTGGCTAAACATTTGTAGCGTTCCGTATAGCAATGTGATGAATAAATCTGTGCACAATCTGGCTAAACATTTGTAGTGTTCCGTATAGCAATGTGATGAATAAATCTGTGCACAATCTGGCTAAACATTTGTAGCGTTCCATATAGCAATGTGATGAATAAATCTGTGCACAATCTGGCTAAACATTTGTAGTGTTCGGTATAGCAGTGCAATGAATAAATCTGTGCACAATCTGGCTAAACATTTGTAGTGTTCAGTATAGCAATGTGATGAATACATCTGTGCACAATCTGGCTAAACATTTGTAGTGTTCAGTATAGCAGTGCAATGAATAAATCTGTGCACAATCTGGCTAAACATTTGTAGTGTTCCGTATAGCAATGTGATGAATAAATCTGCACAATCTGGCTAAACATTTGTAGTGTTCTGTATAGCAGTGCAATGAATACATCTGTGCACAATCTGGCTAAACATGTGTAGCGTCGTTCCATATAGCAATGTGATGAATAAATCTGTGCACAATCTGGCTAAACATTTGTAGTGTTCGGTATAGCAGTGCAATGAATAAATCTGTGCACAATCTGGCTAAACATTTGTAGCGTTCCGTATAGCAATGTGATGAATAAATTTGTGCACAATCTGGCTAAACATTTGTAGTGTTCCGTATAGCAATGTGATGAATAAATTTGTGCACAATCTGGCTAAACATTTATAGCGTTCCGTATAGCAATGTGATGAATAAATCTGTGCACAATCTGGCTAAACATTTGTAGTGTTCCGTATAGCAGTGCAATGAATAAATCTGTGCACAATCTGGCTAAACATTTGTAGTGTTCCGTATAGCAGTGCAATGAATAAATCTGTGCACAATCTGGCTAAACATTTGTAGCGTTTGGTATAGCAGTGCAATGAATAAATCTGTGCACAATCTGGCTAAACATTTGTAGCATTCAGTATAGCAATGTGATGAATAAATCTGTGCACAATCTGGCTAAACATTTGTAGTGTTCCGTATAGCAGTGCAATGAATAAATCTGTGCACAATCTGGCTAAACATTTGTAGCATTCAGTATAGCAATGTGATGAATAAATCTGTGCACAATCTGGCTAAACATTTGTAGCGTTCTGTATAGCAATGTGGTGAATAAATCTGTGCACAATTTGGCTAAACATTTGTAGTGTTCGGTATAGCAGTGCAATGAATAAATCTGTGCACAATCTGGCTAAACATTTGTAGCGTTCAGTATAGCAATGTGAAGAATAAATCTGTGCACAATCTGGCTAAACATTTGTAGTGTTCAGTATAGCAATGTGATGAATAAATCTGTGCACAGTCTGGCTAAACATTTGTAGCGTTCAGTATAGCAGTGCAATGAATAAATCTGTGCACAATCTGGCTAAACATTTGTAGCGTTCCGTATAGCAGTGCAATGAATAAATCTGTGCACAATCTGGCTAAACATGTGTAGTGTTCTGTATAGCAATGTGATGAATAAATCTGTGCACAATCTGGCTAAACATTTGTAGTGTTCTGTATAGCAGTGCAATGAATAAATCTGTGCACAATCTGGCTAAACATGTGTAGTGTTCTGTATAGCAATGTGATGAATAAATCTGTGCACAATCTGGCTAAACATTTGTAGCGTTCAGTATAGCAATGTGATGAATAAATCTGTGCACAATCTGGCTAAACATTTGTAGCGTTCCGTATAGCAATGTGATGAATAAATCTGTGCACAATCTGGCTAAACATTTGTAGTGTTCCGTATAGCAATGTGATGAATAAATCTGTGCACAATCTGGCTAAACATGTTTAGTGTTCAGTATAGCAATGTGATGAATAAATCTGTGCACAATCTGGCTAAACATTTGTAGTGTTCTGTATAGCAGTGCAATGAATAAATCTGTGCACAATCTGGCTAAACATTTGTAGCGTTCGGTATAGCAGTGTGATGAATAAATCTGTGCACAATCTGGCTAAACATTTGTAGTGTTCCGTATAGCAGTGCAATGAAGAAATCTGTGCACAATCTGGCTAAACATTTGTAGCGTTCAGTATAGCAGTGCAATGAAGAAATCTGTGCACAATCTGGCTAAACATTTGTAGCGTTCAGTATAGCAATGTGATGAATAAATCTGTGCACAATCTGGCTAAACATTTGTAGTGTTCAGTATAGCAGTGTGATGAATAAATCTGTGCACAATCTGGCTAAACATTTGTAGTGTTCCGTATAGCAGTGCAATGAAGAAATCTGTGCACAATCTGGCTAAACATTTGTAGCGTTCCGTATAGCAATGTGATGAAGAAATCTGTGCACAATCTGGCTAAACATTTGTAGCGTTCCGTATAGCAATGTGATGAATAAATCTGTGCACAATCTGGCTAAACATTTGTAGTGTTCCGTATAGCAGTGCAATTTAATAAATCTGTGCACAATCTGGCTAAAGATTTCTAACTTTGTCTGGTTCCATGCTTGAACTCAGTATGGAGAACATTGCCTTTTGCAAATGGGGATAAACTATAATTAAGAACATAAAAATGTTTTTATAACTTATTCCCCTATAATTGAATCTCTCTCTCTCTCTCTCTCTCTCTCTCTCTCTCTCTCTCTCTCTCTCTCTCTCTCTCTCGCCCCCCCCTCTCTCTCGCCCCTCTCTCTCTCTCGCCCTCTCTCTCGCCCCCTCTCTCGCCCCCCTCTCTCTCTCTCTCTCGCCCCCCTCTCTCTCTCTCTCTCTCGCCCCCTCTCTCTCTCTCTCTCTCTCTCTCGCCCCCCTCTCTCTCTCTCTCTCTCGCCCCCCCTCTCTCTCTCTCTCTCTCGCCCCCTCTCTCTCTCTCGCCCCCTCTCTCTCTCTCTCTCTCTCTCGCCCCCTCTCTCTCTCTCGCCCCCTCTCTCTCTCTCTCTCTCTCTCGCCCCCTCTCTCTCTCTCTCTCACCCCTCTCTCTCTCTCTCGCTCGCCCCCCTCTCTCTCTCTCTCTCTCTCGCCCCCTCTCTCTCTCGCTCTCTCTCTCTCGCCCCCTCTCTCTCTCGCCCCCTCTCTCTCTCGCCCCCTCTCTCTCTCGCCCCCTCTCTCTCTCTCTCTCTCTCTCTCTCGCCCCCTCTCTCTCTCTCTCTCTCTCTCTCTCTCTCGCCCCCCTCTCTCTCTCTCTCTCTCTCGCCCCCTCTCTCTCTCTCTCTCTCTCTCTCTCTCTCTCGCCCCCCTCTCTCTCTCGCCCCCTCTCTCTCTCTCTCTCGCCCCCTCTCTCTCTCTCTCTCGCCCCCCTCTCTCTCTCTCTCTCTCTCTCTCGCCCCCTCTCTCTCTCTCTCGCCCCCCTCTCTCTCTCTCTCTCTCGCCCCCTCTCTCTCTCTCTCTCTCGCCCCCTCTCTCTCTCTCTCTCGCCCCCTCTCTCTCTCTCTCTCTCTCTCTCGCCCCCCTCTCTCTCTCTCTCTCTCGCCCCCTCTCTCTCTCTCTCTCTCTCGCCCCCTCTCTCTCTCTCTCTCTCGCCCCCTCTCTCTCTCTCTCTCTCGCCCCCTCTCTCTCTCTCTCTCTCTCGCCCCCTCTCTCTCTCGCCCCCTCTCTCTCTCTCTCTCTCGCCCCCTCTCTCTCTCTCTCGCCCCCTCTCTCTCTCTCGCCCCCTCTCTCTCGCCCCCTCTCTCTCTCTCTCTCTCGCCCCCTCTCTCTCTCTCTCTCTCTCTCGCCCCCTCTCTCTTGCCCCCTCTCTCTCTCTCTCTCTCTCTCTCTCTCTCTCGCCCCCCTCTCTCTCTCTCTCGCCCCCTCTCTCTCTCTCTCTCTCTCTCGCCCCCTCTCTCTCTCTCTCTCGCCCCCTCTCTCTCTCTCTCTCTCTCTCTCGCCCCCTCTCTCTCTCTCGCCCCCTCTCTCTCTCTCTCTCTCTCTCTCTCGCCCGCCCCCCCCTCTCTCTCGCCCCCTCTCTCTCTCGCCCCCTCTCTCTCTCTCTCTCTCGCCCCCCCTCTCTCTCCCCCCCCTCTCTCTCCCCTGTCTCTTTCTCCCCTCTTGATCTCTCTCCCCCCTCTCCCCTCTTGAGCTTTTTGAGCTCTCTTCACGGCCCTGCCCTGGCCCCGCCCCCTTTCACGGGCCTGCACGCTAGGCCATGCCCCCTTCACGGGTCTTCATGCTCG